>NW_027616653.1:0-219795 GCF_964187855.1 Myxine glutinosa | reverse complement strand
CAAGTGCGAAAAGTGGTTTTTCAACACTATCACAAGTGCAAAAAGTGTTTTTTCCACACTAATACAAGTGCAAAAGTGGTTTCCTGCACCAACACAAGTGCGAAAAGTGGTTTTTCAACACTAACACAAGTGCGAAAAGTGGTTTTTCAACACTAACACAAGTGCGAAAAGTGTTTTTCCACACTAATACAAGTGCAAAAGTGGTTTCCTGCACCAACACAGGTGGGAAAAGTGGTTTTTCAACACTAACACAAGTGCGAAAAGTGGTTTTTCAACACTAACACAAGTGCGAAAAGTGTTTTTTCCACACTAATACAAGTGCAAAAGTGGTTTCCTGCACCAACACAAGTGCGAAAAGTGGTTTTTCAACACGAACACAAGTGCGAAAAGTGGTTTTTCAACACTAACACAAGTGCGAAAAATGGTTTTTCCACACTAATACAAGTGCAAAAGTGGTTTCCTGCACCAACACAAGTGCGAAAAGTGGTTTTTCAACACTAACACAAGTGCGAAAAGTGGTTTTTCAACACTATCACAAGTGCAAAAAGTGTTTTTTCCACACTAACACAAGTGCAAAAAGTGGTTTTTCAACACTAACACAAGTGCGAAAAGTGGTTTTTCCACGCTAATACAAGTGCAAAACTGGTTTCCTGCAACTAACACAAGTGCGAAAAGTGGTTTTTCAACACTAACACAAGTGCGAAAAGTGGTTTTTCAACACTATCACAAGTGCAAAAAGTGTTTTTTCCACACTAATACAAGTGCAAAAGTGGTTTCCTGCACCAACACAAGTGCGAAAAGTGGTTTTTCAACACTAACACAAGTGCAAAAAGTGGTTTTTCAACACTAACACAAGTGCGAAAAGTGTTTTTTCCACACTAATACAAGTGCAAAAGTGGTTTCCTGCACCAACACAAGTGCGAAAAGTGGATTTTCAACACTAATACAAGTGCGAAAAGTGGTTTTTCAACACTAACACAAGTGCGAAAAGTGGTTTTTCAACACTAACACAAGTGCGAAAAGTCGTTTTTCCACACTAATACAATTGCAAAAGTGGTTTTCTGCACCAACACAAGTGCGAAAAGTGGTTTTTCAACACTAACACAAGTGCGAAAAGTGGTTTTTCAACACTATCACAAGTGGAAAAAGTGTTTTTTCCACACTAATACAAGTGCAAAAGTGGTTTCCTGCACCAACACAAGTGCGAAAAGTGGTTTTTCAACACTAACACAAGTGCGAAAAGTGGTTTTTCAACACTAACACAAGTCCGAAAAGTGGTTTTTCCACACTAATACAAGTGCAAAAGTGGTTTCCTGCACCAACACAAGTGCGAAAAGTGTTTTTTCAACACTAACACAAGTGCGAAAAGTGGTTTTTCAACATTATCACAAGTGCAAAAAGGGTTTTTCCACACTAATACAGGTGCAAAAGTGGTTTCCTGCACCAACACAAGTGCGAAAAGTGGTTTTTCAACACTAACACAAGTGCGAAAAGTGGTTTTTCAACACTATCACAAGTGCAAAAAGTGTTTTTTCCACACTAATACAAGTGCAAAAGTGGTTTCCTGCACCAACACAAGTGCGAAAAGTGGTTTTTCAACACTAACACAAGTGCGAAAAGCGGTTTTTCAACACTAACGCAAGTGCGAAAAGTGTTTTTTCCACACTAATACAAGTGCAAAAGTGGTTTCTTGCACCAACACAAGTGCGAAAAGTGGTTTTTCAACACTAACACAAGTGCGAAAAGTGGTTTTTTTATCACTAACACAAGTGCGAAAAGTGGTTTTTCAACACTAACACAAGTGCGAAAAGTGGTTTTTCCACACTAATACAAGTGCAAAAGTGGTTTCCTGCACCAACACAAGTGCGATAAGTGGTTTTTCAACAATAACACAAGTGCGAAAAGTGTTTTTTCAACACTAACACAAGTGCGAAAAGTGGTTTTTCAACACTAACACAAGTGCGAAAAGTGGTTTTTCAACGCTATCACAAGTGCAAAAAGTGTTTTTTCCACACTAATACAAGTGCAAAAGTGGTTTCCTGCACCAACACAAGTGCGCAAAGTGGTTTTTCAACACTAACACAAGTGCGAAAAGTGGTTTTTCAACACTAACACAAGTGCGAAAAGTGGTTTTTCAACACTAACACAAGTGCGAAAAGTGGTTTTTCCACACTAATACAAGTGCAAAAGTGGTTTCCTGCACCAACACAAGTGCGAAAAGTGGTTTTTCAACACTAACACAAGTGCGAAAAGTGGTTTTTCAACACTATCACAAGTGCGAAAAGTGTTTTTCCCACACTAATACAAGTGCAAAAGTGGTTTCCTGCACCAACACAAGTGCGAAAAGTGGTTTTTCAACACTAACACAAGTGCGAAAAGTGGTTTTTCAACACTAACACAACTGCGAAAAGTGGTTTTTCAACACTATCACAAGTGCAAAAAGTGTTTTTTCCACACTAATACAAGTGCAAAAGTGGTTTCCTGCACCAACACAAGTGCGAAAAGTGGTTTTTCAACGCTAACACAAGTGCGAAAAGTGGTTTTTCAACACTAACACAAGTGCGAAAAGTGGTTTTTGCACACTAATACATGTGCAAAAGTGGTTTCCTGCACCAACACAAGTGTGAAAAGTGGTTTTTCAACACTAACACAAGTGCGAAAAGTGGTTTTTCAACAATAACACAAGTGTGAAAAGTGTTTTTTCCACACTAATACAAGTGCAAAAGTGGTTTCCTGCACCAACACAAGTGCGAAAAGTGGTTTTTCAACACTAACACAAGTGCGAAAAGTGGTTTTTCAACACTAACACAAGTGCGAAAAGTGGTTTTTCCACACTAATACAAGTGCAAAAGTGGTTTCCTGCACCAACACAAGTGCGAAAAGTGGTTTTTCAACACTAACACAAGTGCGAAAAGTGGTTTTTAAACACTAACACAAGTGCGAAAAGTGGTTTTTCCACACTAATACAAGTGCAAAAGTGGTTTCCTGCACCAACACAAGTGCGAAAAGTGGTTTTTCAACACTAACACAAGTGCGAAAAGTGGTTTTTCAACACTATCACAAGTGCGAAAAGTGTTTTTTCCACACTAATACAAGTGCAAAAGTGGTTTCCTGCATGAACACAAGTGCGAAAAGTGGTTTTTCAACACTAACACAAGTGCAAAAAGTGTTTTTTCAACACTAACACAAGTGCGAAAAGTGGTTTTTCAACACTATCACAAGTGCAAAAAGTGTTTTTTCCACTCTAATACAAGTGCAAAAGTGGGTTCCTGCACCAACACAAGTGCGAAAAGTGGTTTTTCAACACTAACACAGGTGCGAAAAGTGGTTTTTCAACACTAACACAAGTGCGAAAAGTGGTTTTCCACACTAATACAAGTGCAAAAGTGGTTTCCTGCACCAATACAAGTGCGAAAAGTGGTTTTTCAACACTAACACAAGTGCGAAAAGTGGTTTTTCAACACTAATACAAGTGTGAAAAGTGGTTTTTCCACACTAATACAAGTGCAAAAGTGGTTTCCTGCACCAACACAAGTGCGAAAAGTGGTTTTTCAACACTAACACAAGTGCGAAAAGTGGTTTTTCAACACTAACACAAGTGCGAAAAGTGGTTTTTCAACACTAACACAAGTGCGAAAAGTGGTTTTTCCACACTAATACAAGTGCAAAAGTGGTTGCCTGCACCAACACAAGTGCGAAAAGTGGTTTTTCAACACTAACACAAGTGCGAAAAGTGGTTTTTCAACACTATCACAAGTGCGAAAAGTGTTTTTTCCACACTAATACAAGTGCAAAAGTGGTTTCCTGCACCAACACAAGTGCGAAAAGTGGTTTTTCAACACTAACACAAGTGCGAAAAGTGGTTTTTCAACACTAACACAAGTGCGAAAAGTGGTTTTTCCACACTAATACAAGTGCAAAAGTGGTTTCCTGCACCAACACAAGTGCGAAAAGTGGTTTTTCAACACTAACACAAGTGCGAAAAGTGGTTTTTCAACACTAACACAAGTGCGAAAAGTGTTTTTTCCACACTAATACAAGTGCAAAAGTGGTTTCCTGCACCAACACAAGTGCGAAAAGTGGTTTTTCAACACTAACACAAGTGCAAAAAGTGGTTTTTCAACACTAACACAAGTGCGAAAAGTGTTTTTTCCACACTAATACAAGTGCAAAAGTGGTTTCCTGCACCAACACAAGTGCGAAAAGTGGTTTTTCAACACTAATACAAGTGCGAAAAGTGGTTTTTCAACACTAACACAAGTGCGAAAAGTGGTTTTTCAACACTAACACAAGTGCGAAAAGTCGTTTTTCCACACTAATACAATTGCAAAAGTGGTTTTCTGCACCAACACAAGTGCGAAAAGTGGTTTTTCAACACTAACACAAGTGCGAAAAGTGGTTTTTCAACACTATCACAAGTGGAAAAAGTGTTTTTTCCACACTAATACAAGTGCAAAAGTGGTTTCCTGCACCAACACAAGTGCGAAAAGTGGTTTTTCAACACTAACACAAGTGCGAAAAGTGGTTTTTCAACACTAACACAAGTCCGAAAAGTGGTTTTTCCACACTAATACAAGTGCAAAAGTGGTTTCCTGCACCAACACAAGTGCGAAAAGTGTTTTTTCAACACTAACACAAGTGCGAAAAGTGGTTTTTCAACATTATCACAAGTGCAAAAAGGGTTTTTCCACACTAATACAGGTGCAAAAGTGGTTTCCTGCACCAACACAAGTGCGAAAAGTGGTTTTTCAACACTAACACAAGTGCGAAAAGTGGTTTTTCAACACTATCACAAGTGCAAAAAGTGTTTTTTCCACACTAATACAAGTGCAAAAGTGGTTTCCTGCACCAACACAAGTGCGAAAAGTGGTTTTTCAACACTAACACAAGTGCGAAAAGCGGTTTTTCAACACTAACGCAAGTGCGAAAAGTGTTTTTTCCACACTAATACAAGTGCAAAAGTGGTTTCTTGCACCAACACAAGTGCGAAAAGTGGTTTTTCAACACTAACACAAGTGCGAAAAGTGGTTTTTTTATCACTAACACAAGTGCGAAAAGTGGTTTTTCAACACTAACACAAGTGCGAAAAGTGGTTTTTCCACACTAATACAAGTGCAAAAGTGGTTTCCTGCACCAACACAAGTGCGATAAGTGGTTTTTCAACAATAACACAAGTGCGAAAAGTGTTTTTTCAACACTAACACAAGTGCGAAAAGTGGTTTTTCAACACTAACACAAGTGCGAAAAGTGGTTTTTCAACGCTATCACAAGTGCAAAAAGTGTTTTTTCCACACTAATACAAGTGCAAAAGTGGTTTCCTGCACCAACACAAGTGCGCAAAGTGGTTTTTCAACACTAACACAAGTGCGAAAAGTGGTTTTTCAACACTAACACAAGTGCGAAAAGTGGTTTTTCAACACTAACACAAGTGCGAAAAGTGGTTTTTCCACACTAATACAAGTGCAAAAGTGGTTTCCTGCACCAACACAAGTGCGAAAAGTGGTTTTTCAACACTAACACAAGTGCGAAAAGTGGTTTTTCAACACTATCACAAGTGCGAAAAGTGTTTTTCCCACACTAATACAAGTGCAAAAGTGGTTTCCTGCACCAACACAAGTGCGAAAAGTGGTTTTTCAACACTAACACAAGTGCGAAAAGTGGTTTTTCAACACTAACACAACTGCGAAAAGTGGTTTTTCAACACTATCACAAGTGCAAAAAGTGTTTTTTCCACACTAATACAAGTGCAAAAGTGGTTTCCTGCACCAACACAAGTGCGAAAAGTGGTTTTTCAACACTAACACAAGTGCGAAAAGTGGTTTTTCAACACTAACACAAGTGCGAAAAGTGGTTTTTGCACACTAATACATGTGCAAAAGTGGTTTCCTGCACCAACACAAGTGTGAAAAGTGGTTTTTCAACACTAGCACAAGTGCGAAAAGTGGTTTTTCAACAATAACACAAGTGCGAAAAGTGTTTTTTCCACACTAATACAAGTGCAAAAGTGGTTTCCTGCACCAACACAAGTGCGAAAAGTGGTTTTTCAACACTAACACAAGTGCGAAAAGTGGTTTTTCAACACTAACACAAGTGCGAAAAGTGGTTTTTCCACACTAATACAAGTGCAAAAGTGGTTTCCTGCACCAACACAAGTGCGAAAAGTGGTTTTTCAACACTAACACAAGTGCGAAAAGTGGTTTTTCAACACTAACACAAGTGCGAAAAGTGGTTTTTCCACACTAATACAAGTGCAAAAGTGGTTTCCTGCACCAACACAAGTGCGAAAAGTGGTTTTTCAACACTAACACAAGTGCGAAAAGTGGTTTTTCAACACTATCACAAGTGCGAAAAGTGTTTTTTCCACACTAATACAAGTGCAAAAGTGGTTTCCTGCATGAACACAAGTGCGAAAAGTGGTTTTTCAACACTAACACAAGTGCAAAAAGTGTTTTTTCAACACTAACACAAGTGCGAAAAGTGGTTTTTCAACACTATCACAAGTGCAAAAAGTGTTTTTTCCACTCTAATACAAGTGCAAAAGTGGGTTCCTGCACCAACACAAGTGCGAAAAGTGGTTTTTCAACACTAACACAGGTGCGAAAAGTGGTTTTTCAACACTAACACAAGTGCGAAAAGTGGTTTTCCACACTAATACAAGTGCAAAAGTGGTTTCCTGCACCAATACAAGTGCGAAAAGTGGTTTTTCAACACTAACACAAGTGCGAAAAGTGGTTTTTCAACACTAACACAAGTGTGAAAAGTGGTTTTTCCACACTAATACAAGTGCAAAAGTGGTTTCCTGCACCAACACAAGTGCGAAAAGTGGTTTTTCAACACTAACACAAGTGCGAAAAGTGGTTTTTCAACACTAACACAAGTGCGAAAAGTGGTTTTTCAACACTAACACAAGTGCGAAAAGTGGTTTTTCCACACTAATACAAGTGCAAAAGTGGTTGCCTGCACCAACACAAGTGCGAAAAGTGGTTTTTCAACACTAACACAAGTGCGAAAAGTGGTTTTTCAACACTATCACAAGTGCGAAAAGTGTTTTTTCCACACTAATACAAGTGCAAAAGTGGTTTCCTGCACCAACACAAGTGCGAAAAGTGGTTTTTCAACACTAACACAAGTGCGAAAAGTGGTTTTTCAACACTAACACAAGTGCGAAAAGTGGTTTTTCCACACTAATACAAGTGCAAAAGTGGTTTCCTGCACCAACACAAGTGCGAAAAGTGGTTTTTCAACACTAACACAAGTGCGAAAAGTGGTTTTTCAACACTAACACAAGTGCGAAAAGTGTTTTTTCCACACTAATACAAGTGCAAAAGTGGTTTCCTGCACCAACACAAGTGTGAAAAGTGGTTTTTCAACACTAACACAAGTGCAAAAAGTGGTTTTTCAACACTAACACAAGTGCGAAAAGTGTTTTTTCCACACTAATACAAGTGCAAAAGTGGTTTCCTGCACCAACACAAGTGCGAAAAGTGGTTTTTCAACACTAATACAAGTGCGAAAAGTGGTTTTTCAACACTAACACAAGTGCGAAAAGTGGTTTTTCAACACTAACACAAGTGCGAAAAGTCGTTTTTCCACACTAATACAATTGCAAAAGTGGTTTTCTGCACCAACACAAGTGCGAAAAGTGGTTTTTCAACACTAACACAAGTGCGAAAAGTGGTTTTTCAACACTATCACAAGTGGAAAAAGTGTTGTTTCCACACTAATACAAGTGCAAAAGTGGTTTCCTGCACCAACACAAGTGCGAAAAGTGGTTTTTCAACACTAACACAAGTGCGAAAAGTGGTTTTTCAACACTAACACAAGTCCGAAAAGTGGTTTTTCCACACTAATACAAGTGCAAAAGTGGTTTCCTGCACCAACACAAGTGCGAAAAGTGTTTTTTCAACACTAACACAAGTGCGAAAAGTGGTTTTTCAACATTATCACAAGTGCAAAAAGGGTTTTTCCACACTAATACAGGTGCAAAAGTGGTTTCCTGCACCAACACAAGTGCGAAAAGTGGTTTTTCAACACTAACACAAGTGCGAAAAGTGGTTTTTCAACACTATCACAAGTGCAAAAAGTGTTTTTTCCACACTAATACAAGTGCAAAAGTGGTTTCCTGCACCAACACAAGTGCGAAAAGTGGTTTTTCAACACTAACACAAGTGCGAAAAGCGGTTTTTCAACACTAACGCAAGTGCGAAAAGTGTTTTTTCCACACTAATACAAGTGCAAAAGTGGTTTCTTGCACCAACACAAGTGCGAAAAGTGGTTTTTCAACACTAACACAAGTGCGAAAAGTGGTTTTTTTATCACTAACACAAGTGCGAAAAGTGGTTTTTCAACACTAACACAAGTGCGAAAAGTGGTTTTTCCACACTAATACAAGTGCAAAAGTGGTTTCCTGCACCAACACAAGTGCGATAAGTGGTTTTTCAACAATAACACAAGTGCGAAAAGTGTTTTTTCAACACTAACACAAGTGCGAAAAGTGGTTTTTCAACACTAACACAAGTGCGAAAAGTGGTTTTTCAACGCTATCACAAGTGCAAAAAGTGTTTTTTCCACACTAATACAAGTGCAAAAGTGGTTTCCTGCACCAACACAAGTGCGCAAAGTGGTTTTTCAACACTAACACAAGTGCGAAAAGTGGTTTTTCAACACTAACACAAGTGCGAAAAGTGGTTTTTCAACACTAACACAAGTGCGAAAAGTGGTTTTTCCACACTAATACAAGTGCAAAAGTGGTTTCCTGCACCAACACAAGTGCGAAAAGTGGTTTTTCAACACTAACACAAGTGCGAAAAGTGGTTTTTCAACACTATCACAAGTGCAAAAAGTGTTTTTCCCACACTAATACAAGTGCAAAAGTGGTTTCCTGCACCAACACAAGTGCGAAAAGTGGTTTTTCAACACTAACACAAGTGCGAAAAGTGGTTTTTCAACACTAACACAACTGCGAAAAGTGGTTTTTCAACACTATCACAAGTGCAAAAAGTGTTTTTTCCACACTAATACAAGTGCAAAAGTGGTTTCCTGCACCAACACAAGTGCGAAAAGTGGTTTTTCAACACTAACACAAGTGCGAAAAGTGGTTTTTCAACACTAACACAAGTGCGAAAAGTGGTTTTTGCACACTAATACATGTGCAAAAGTGGTTTCCTGCACCAACACAAGTGTGAAAAGTGGTTTTTCAACACTAACACAAGTGCGAAAAGTGGTTTTTCAACAATAACACAAGTGCGAAAAGTGTTTTTTCCACACTAATACAAGTGCAAAAGTGGTTTCCTGCACCAACACAAGTGCGAAAAGTGGTTTTTCAACACTAACACAAGTGCGAAAAGTGGTTTTTCAACACTAACACAAGTGCGAAAAGTGGTTTTTCCACACTAATACAAGTGCAAAAGTGGTTTCCTGCACCAACACAAGTGCGAAAAGTGGTTTTTCAACACTAACACAAGTGCGAAAAGTGGTTTTTCAACACTAACACAAGTGCGAAAAGTGGTTTTTCCACACTAATACAAGTGCAAAAGTGGTTTCCTGCACCAACACAAGTGCGAAAAGTGGTTTTTCAACACTAACACAAGTGCGAAAAGTGGTTTTTCAACACTATCACAAGTGCGAAAAGTGTTTTTTCCACACTAATACAAGTGCAAAAGTGGTTTCCTGCATGAACACAAGTGCGAAAAGTGGTTTTTCAACACTAACACAAGTGCAAAAAGTGTTTTTTCAACACTAACACAAGTGCGAAAAGTGGTTTTTCAACACTATCACAAGTGCAAAAAGTGTTTTTTCCACTCTAATACAAGTGCAAAAGTGGGTTCCTGCACCAACACAAGTGCGAAAAGTGGTTTTTCAACACTAACACAGGTGCGAAAAGTGGTTTTTCAACACTAACACAAGTGCGAAAAGTGGTTTTCCACACTAATACAAGTGCAAAAGTGGTTTCCTGCACCAATACAAGTGCGAAAAGTGGTTTTTCAACACTAACACAAGTGCGAAAAGTGGTTTTTCAACACTAACACAAGTGTGAAAAGTGGTTTTTCCACACTAATACAAGTGCAAAAGTGGTTTCCTGCACCAACACAAGTGCGAAAAGTGGTTTTTCAACACTAACACAAGTGCGAAAAGTGGTTTTTCAACACTAACACAAGTGCGAAAAGTGGTTTTTCAACACTAACACAAGTGCGAAAAGTGGTTTTTCCACACTAATACAAGTGCAAAAGTGGTTGCCTGCACCAACACAAGTGCGAAAAGTGGTTTTTCAACACTAACACAAGTGCGAAAAGTGGTTTTTCAACACTATCACAAGTGCGAAAAGTGTTTTTTCCACACTAATACAAGTGCAAAAGTGGTTTCCTGCACCAACACAAGTGCGAAAAGTGGTTTTTCAACACTAACACAAGTGCGTGAAGTGGTTTTTCAACACTAACACAAGTGCGAAAAGTGGTTTTTCCACACTAATACAAGTGCAAAAGTGGTTTCCTGCACCAACACAAGTGCGAAAAGTGGTTTTTCAACACTAACACAAGTGCGAAAAGTGGTTTTTCAACACTAACACAAGTGCGAAAAGTGTTTTTTCCACACTAATACAAGTGCAAAAGTGGTTTCCTGCACCAACACAAGTGCGAAAAGTGGTTTTTCAACACTAACACAAGTGCGAAAAGTGGTTCTTCAACACTAACACAAGTGCGAAAAGTGTTTTTTCCACACTAATACAAGTGCAAAAGTGGTTTCCTGCACCAACACAAGTGCGAAAAGTGGTTTTTCAACACTAACACAAGTGCGAAAAGTGGTTTTTCAACACTAACACAAGTGCAAAAAGTGGTTTTTCAACACTAACACAAGTGCGAAAAGTGGTTTTTCCACACTAATACAAGTGCAAAAGTGGTTTCCTGCACCAACACAAGTCCGAAAAGTGGTTTTTCAACACTAACACAAGTGCGAAAAGTTGTTTTTCAACACTATCACAAGTGCGAAAAGTGTTTTTCCACACTATTACAAGTGCAAAAGTGGTTTCCTGCACCAACACAAGTGCGAAAAGTGGTTTTTCAACACTAACACAAGTGCGAAAAGTGGTTTTTCAACACTAACACAAGTGCGAAAAGTGGTTTTTCAACACTATCACAAGTGCAAAAAGTGTTTTTCCACACTAATACAAGTGCAAAAGTGGTTTCCTGCACCAACACAAGTGCGAAAAGTGGTTTTTCAACACTAACACAAGTGCGAAAAGTGGTTTTTCAACACTAACACAAGTGCGAAAAGTGGTTTTTCCACACTAATACAAGTGCAAAAGTGGTTTCCTGCACCAACACAAGTGCGAAAAGTGGTTTTTCAACACTAACACAAGTGCGAAAAGTGGTTTTTCAACACTATCACAAGTGCAAAAAGTGTTTTTTCCACACTAATACAAGTGCAAAAGTGGTTTCCTGCACCAACACAAGTGCGAAAAGTGGTTTTTCAACACTAACACAAGTGCGAAAAGTGGTTTTTCAACACTAACACAAGTGCGAAAAGTGTTTTTCCACACTAATACAAGTGCAAAAGTGGTTTCCTGCACCAACACAGGTGGGAAAAGTGGTTTTTCAACACTAACACAAGTGCGAAAAGTGGTTTTTCAACACTAACACAAGTGCGAAAAGTGTTTTTTCCACACTAATACAAGTGCAAAAGTGGTTTCCTGCACCAACACAAGTGCGAAAAGTGGTTTTTCAACACGAACACAAGTGCGAAAAGTGGTTTTTCAACACTAACACAAGTGCGAAAAATGGTTTTTCCACACTAATACAAGTGCAAAAGTGGTTTCCTGCACCAACACAAGTGCGAAAAGTGGTTTTTCAACACTAACACAAGTGCGAAAAGTGGTTTTTCAACACTATCACAAGTGCAAAAAGTGTTTTTTCCACACTAACACAAGTGCAAAAAGTGGTTTTTCAACACTAATACAAGTGCGAAAAGTGGTTTTTCCACGCTAATACAAGTGCAAAACTGGTTTCCTGCAACTAACACAAGTGCGAAAAGTGGTTTTTCAACACTAACACAAGTGCGAAAAGTGGTTTTTCAACACTATCACAAGTGCAAAAAGTGTTTTTTCCACACTAATACAAGTGCAAAAGTGGTTTCCTGCACCAACACAAGTGCGAAAAGTGGTTTTTCAACACTAACACAAGTGCAAAAAGTGGTTTTTCAACACTAACACAAGTGTGAAAAGTGTTTTTTCCACACTAATACAAGTGCAAAAGTGGTTTCCTGCACCAACACAAGTGCGAAAAGTGGTTTTTCAACACTAATACAAGTGCGAAAAGTGGTTTTTCAACACTAACACAAGTGCGAAAAGTGGTTTTTCAACACTAACACAAGTGCGAAAAGTCGTTTTTCCACACTAATACAATTGCAAAAGTGGTTTTCTGCACCAACACAAGTGCGAAAAGTGGTTTTTCAACACTAACACAAGTGCGAAAAGTGGTTTTTCAACACTATCACAAGTGGAAAAAGTGTTTTTTCCACACTAATACAAGTGCAAAAGTGGTTTCCTGCACCAACACAAGTGCGAAAAGTGGTTTTTCAACACTAACACAAGTGCGAAAAGTGGTTTTTCAACACTAACACAAGTCCGAAAAGTGGTTTTTCCACACTAATACAAGTGCAAAAGTGGTTTCCTGCACCAACACAAGTGCGAAAAGTGTTTTTTCAACACTAACACAAGTGCGAAAAGTGGTTTTTCAACATTATCACAAGTGCAAAAAGGGTTTTTCCACACTAATACAGGTGCAAAAGTGGTTTCCTGCACCAACACAAGTGCGAAAAGTGGTTTTTCAACACTAACACAAGTGCGAAAAGTGGTTTTTCAACACTATCACAAGTGCAAAAAGTGTTTTTTCCACACTAATACAAGTGCAAAAGTGGTTTCCTGCACCAACACAAGTGCGAAAAGTGGTTTTTCAACACTAACACAAGTGCGAAAAGTGGTTTTTCAACACTAACGCAAGTGCGAAAAGTGTTTTTTCCACACTAATACAAGTGCAAAAGTGGTTTCTTGCACCAACACAAGTGCGAAAAGTGGTTTTTCAACACTAACACAAGTGCGAAAAGTGGTTTTTTATCACTAACACAAGTGCGAAAAGTGGTTTTTCAACACTAACACAAGTGCGAAAAGTGGTTTTTCCACACTAATACAAGTGCAAAAGTGGTTTCCTGCACCAACACAAGTGCGATAAGTGGTTTTTCAACAATAACACAAGTGCGAAAAGTGTTTTTTCAACACTAACACAAGTGCGAAAAGTGGTTTTTCAACACTAACACAAGTGCGAAAAGTGGTTTTTCAACACTATCACAAGTGCAAAAAGTGTTTTTTCCACACTAATACAAGTGCAAAAGTGGTTTCCTGCACCAACACAAGTGCGCAAAGTGGTTTTTCAACACTAACACAAGTGCGAAAAGTGGTTTTTCAACACTAACACAAGTGCGAAAAGTGGTTTTTCAACACTAACACAAGTGCGAAAAGTGGTTTTTCCACACTAATACAAGTGCAAAAGTGGTTTCCTGCACCAACACAAGTGCGAAAAGTGGTTTTTCAACACTAACACAAGTGCGAAAAGTGGTTTTTCAACACTATCACAAGTGCGAAAAGTGTTTTTCCCACACTAATACAAGTGCAAAAGTGGTTTCCTGCACCAACACAAGTGCGAAAAGTGGTTTTTCAACACTAACACCAGTGCGAAAAGTGGTTTTTCAACACTAACACAACTGCGAAAAGTGGTTTTTCAACACTATCACAAGTGCAAAAAGTGTTTTTTCCACACTAATACAAGTGCAAAAGTGGTTTCCTGCACCAACACAAGTGCGAAAAGTGGTTTTTCAACACTAACACAAGTGCGAAAAGTGGTTTTTCAACACTAACACAAGTGCGAAAAGTGGTTTTTGCACACTAATACATGTGCAAAAGTGGTTTCCTGCACCAACACAAGTGTGAAAAGTGGTTTTTCAACACTAACACAAGTGCGAAAAGTGGTTTTTCAACAATAACACAAGTGCGAAAAGTGTTTTTTCCACACTAATACAAGTGCAAAAGTGGTTTCCTGCACCAACACAAGTGCGAAAAGTGGTTTTTCAACACTAACACAAGTGCGAAAAGTGGTTTTTCAACACTAACACAAGTGCGAAAAGTGGTTTTTCAACACTAACACAAGTGCGAAAAGTGGTTTTTCCACACTAATACAAGTGCAAAAGTGGTTTCCTGCACCAACACAAGTGCGAAAAGTGGTTTTTCAACACTAACACAAGTGCGAAAAGTGGTTTTTCAACACTAACACAAGTGCGAAAAGTGTTTTTCCCACACTAATACAAGTGCAAAAGTGGTTTCCTGCACCAACACAAGTGCGAAAAGTGGTTTTTCAACACTAACACAAGTGCGAAAAGTGGTTCTTCAACACTAACACAAGTGCGAAAAGTGTTTTTTCCACACTAATACAAGTGCAAAAGTGGTTTCCTGCACCAACACAAGTGCGAAAAGTGGTTTTTCAACACTAACACAAGTGCGAAAAGTGGTTTTTCAACACTAACACAAGTGCGAAAAGTGGTTTTTCAACACTAACACAAGTGCAAAAAGTGGTTTTTCAACACTAACACAAGTGCGAAAAGTGGTTTTTCCACACTAATACAAGTGCAAAAGTGGTTTCCTGCACCAACACAAGTCCGAAAAGTGGTTTTTCAACACTAACACAAGTGCGAAAAGTGGTTCTTCAACACTAACACAAGTGCGAAAAGTGTTTTTTCCACACTAATACAAGTGCAAAAGTGGTTTCCTGCACCAACACAAGTGCGAAAAGTGGTTTTTCAACACTAACACAAGTGCGAAAAGTGGTTTTTCAACACTAACACAAGTGCAAAAAGTGGTTTTTCAACACTATCACAAGTGCAAAAAGTGTTTTTTCCACACTAATACAAGTGCGAAAAGTGGTTTTTCAACACTAACACAAGTGCGAAAAGTGGTTTTTCAACACTAACACAAGTGCGAAAAGTGGTTTTTCAACACTAACACAAGTGCGAAAAGTGTTTTTTCCACACTAATACAAGTGCAAAAGTGGTTTCCTGCACCAACACAAGTGCGAAAAGTGGTTTTTCAACACTAACACAAGTGCGAAAAGTGGTTCTTCAACATTAACACAAGTGCGAAAAGTGTTTTTTCCACACTAATACAAGTGCAAAAGTGGTTTCCTGCACCAACACAAGTGCGAAAAGTGGTTTTTCAACACTAACACAAGTGCGAAAAGTGGTTTTTCAACACTAACACAAGTGCAAAAAGTGGTTTTTCAACACTAACACAAGTGCGAAAAGTGGTTTTTCCACACTAATACAAGTGCAAAAGTGGTTTCCTGCACCAACACAAGTCCGAAAAGTGGTTTTTCAACACTAACACAAGTGCGAAAAGTTGTTTTTCAACACTATCACAAGTGCGAAAAGTGTTTTTTCCACACTATTACAAGTGCAAAAGTGGTTTCCTGCACCAACACAAGTGCGAAAAGTGGTTTTTCAACACTAACACAAGTGCGAAAAGTGGTTTTTCAACACTAACACAAGTGCGAAAAGTGGTTTTTCAACACTATCACAAGTGCAAAAAGTGTTTTTCCACACTAATACAAGTGCAAAAGTGGTTTCCTGCACCAACACAAGTGCGAAAAGTGGTTTTTCAACACTAACACAAGTGCGAAAAGTGGTTTTTCAACACTAACACAAGTGCGAAAAGTGGTTTTTCCACACTAATACAAGTGCAAAAGTGGTTTCCTGCACCAACACAAGTGCGAAAAGTGGTTTTTCAACACTAACACAAGTGCGAAAAGTGGTTTTTCAACACTATCACAAGTGCAAAAAGTGTTTTTCCACACTAATACAAGTGCAAAAGTGGTTTCCTGCACAAACACAAGTGCGAAAAGTGGTTTTTCAACACTAACACAAGTGCGAAAAGTGGTTTTTCAACACTAACACAAGTGCGAAAAGTGTTTTTCCACACTAATACAAGTGCAAAAGTGGTTTCCTGCACCAACACAGGTGGGAAAAGTGGTTTTTCAACACTAACACAAGTGCGAAAAGTGGTTTTTCAACACTAACACAAGTGCGAAAAGTGTTTTTTCCACACTAATACAAGTGCAAAAGTGGTTTCCTGCACCAACACAAGTGCGAAAAGTGGTTTTTCAACACGAACACAAGTGCGAAAAGTGGTTTTTCAACACTAACACAAGTGCGAAAAATGGTTTTTCCACACTAATACAAGTGCAAAAGTGGTTTCCTGCACCAACACAAGTGCGAAAAGTGGTTTTTCAACACTAACACAAGTGCGAAAAGTGGTTTTTCAACACTATCACAAGTGCAAAAAGTGTTTTTTCCACACTAACACAAGTGCAAAAAGTGGTTTTTCAACACTAACACAAGTGCGAAAAGTGGTTTTTCCACGCTAATACAAGTGCAAAACTGGTTTCCTGCAACTAACACAAGTGCGAAAAGTGGTTTTTCAACACTAACACAAGTGCGAAAAGTGGTTTTTCAACACTATCACAAGTGCAAAAAGTGTTTTTTCCACACTAATACAAGTGCAAAAGTGGTTTCCTGCACCAACACAAGTGCGAAAAGTGGTTTTTCAACACTAACACAAGTGCAAAAAGTGGTTTTTCAACACTAACACAAGTGCGAAAAGTGTTTTTTCCACACTAATACAAGTGCAAAAGTGGTTTCCTGCACCAACACAAGTGCGAAAAGTGGTTTTTCAACACTAATACAAGTGCGAAAAGTGGTTTTTCAACACTAACACAAGTGTGAAAAGTGGTTTTTCAACACTAACACAAGTGCGAAAAGTCGTTTTTCCACACTAATACAATTGCAAAAGTGGTTTTCTGCACCAACACAAGTGCGAAAAGTGGTTTTTCAACACTAACACAAGTGCGAAAAGTGGTTTTTCAACACTATCACAAGTGGAAAAAGTGTTTTTTCCACACTAATACAAGTGCAAAAGTGGTTTCCTGCACCAACACAAGTGCGAAAAGTGGTTTTTCAACACTAACACAAGTGCGAAAAGTGGTTTTTCAACACTAACACAAGTCCGAAAAGTGGGTTTTCCACACTAATACAAGTGCAAAAGTGGTTTCCTGCACCAACACAAGTGCGAAAAGTGTTTTTTCAACACTAACACAAGTGCGAAAAGTGGTTTTTCAACATTATCACAAGTGCAAAAAGGGTTTTTCCACACTAATACAGGTGCAAAAGTGGTTTCCTGCACCAACACAAGTGCGAAAAGTGGTTTTTCAACACTAACACAAGTGCGAAAAGTGGTTTTTCAACACTATCACAAGTGCAAAAAGTGTTTTTTCCACACTAATACAAGTGCAAAAGTGGTTTCCTGCACCAACACAAGTGCGAAAAGTGGTTTTTCAACACTAACACAAGTGCGAAAAGTGGTTTTTCAACACTAACGCAAGTGCGAAAAGTGTTTTTTCCACACTAATACAAGTGCAAAAGTGGTTTCTTGCACCAACACAAGTGCGAAAAGTGGTTTTTCAACACTAACACAAGTGCGAAAAGTGGTTTTTTTTTATCACTAACACAAGTGCGAAAAGTGGTTTTTCAACACTAACACAAGTGCGAAAAGTGGTTTTTCCACACTAATACAAGTGCAAAAGTGGTTTCCTGCACCAACACAAGTGCGATAAGTGGTTTTTCAACAATAACACAAGTGCGAAAAGTGTTTTTTCAACACTAACACAAGTGCGAAAAGTGGTTTTTCAACACTAACACAAGTGCGAAAAGTGGTTTTTCAACACTATCACAAGTGCAAAAAGTGTTTTTTCCACACTAATACAAGTGCAAAAGTGGTTTCCTGCACCAACACAAGTGCGCAAAGTGGTTTTTCAACACTAACACAAGTGCGAAAAGTGGTTTTTCAACACTAACACAAGTGCGAAAAGTGGTTTTTCAACACTAACACAAGTGCGAAAAGTGGTTTTTCCACACTAATACAAGTGCAAAAGTGGTTTCCTGCACCAACACAAGTGCGAAAAGTGGTTTTTCAACACTAACACAAGTGCGAAAAGTGGTTTTTCAACACTATCACAAGTGCGAAAAGTGTTTTTCCCACACTAATACAAGTGCAAAAGTGGTTTCCTGCACCAACACAAGTGCGAAAAGTGGTTTTTCAACACTAACACAAGTGCGAAAAGTGGTTTTTCAACACTAACACAACTGCGAAAAGTGGTTTTTCAACACTATCACAAGTGCAAAAAGTGTTTTTTCCACACTAATACAAGTGCAAAAGTGGTTTCCTGCACCAACACAAGTGCGAAAAGTGGTTTTTCAACACTAACACAGGTGCGAAAAGTGGTTTTTCAACACTAACACAAGTGCGAAAAGTGGTTTTTGCACACTAATACATGTGCAAAAGTGGTTTCCTGCACCAACACAAGTGTGAAAAGTGGTTTTTCAACACTAACACAAGTGCGAAAAGTGGTTTTTCAACAATAACACAAGTGCGAAAAGTGTTTTTTCCACACTAATACAAGTGCAAAAGTGGTTTCCTGCACCAACACAAGTGCGAAAAGTGGTTTTTCAACACTAACACAAGTGCGAAAAGTGGTTTTTCAACACTAACACAAGTGCGAAAAGTGGTTTTTCCACACTAATACAAGTGCAAAAGTGGTTTCCTGCACCAACACAAGTGCGAAAAGTGGTTTTTTTCAACACTAACACAAGTGCGAAAAGTGGTTTTTCAACACTAACACAAGTGCGAAAAGTGGTTTTTCCACACTAATACAAGTGCAAAAGTGGTTTCCTGCACCAACACAAGTGCGAAAAGTGGTTTTTCAACACTAACACAAGTGCGAAAAGTGGTTTTTCAACACTATCACAAGTGCGAAAAGTGTTTTTTCCACACTAATACAAGTGCAAAAGTGGTTTCCTGCATGAACACAAGTGCGAAAAGTGGTTTTTCAACACTAACACAAGTGCGAAAAGTGTTTTTTCAACACTAACACAAGTGCGAAAAGTGGTTTTTCAACACTATCACAAGTGCAAAAAGGGTTTTTTCCACTCTAATACAAGTGCAAAAGTGGGTTCCTGCACCAACACAAGTGCGAAAAGTGGTTTTTCAACACTAACACAGGTGCGAAAAGTGGTTTTTCAACACTAACACAAGTGCGAAAAGTGGTTTTCCACACTAATACAAGTGCAAAAGTGGTTTCCTGCACCAATACAAGTGCGAAAAGTGGTTTTTCAACACTAACACAAGTGCGAAAAGTGGTTTTTCAACACTAACACAAGTGTGAAAAGTGGTTTTTCCACACTAATACAAGTGCAAAAGTGGTTTCCTGCACCAACACAAGTGCGAAAAGTGGTTTTTCAACACTAACACAAGTGCGAAAAGTGGTTTTTCAACACTAACGCAAGTGCGAAAAGTGTTTTTTCCACACTAATACAAGTGCAAAAGTGGTTTCCTGCACCAACACAAGTGCGAAAAGTGGTTTTTCAACACTAACACAAGTGCGAAAAGTGGTTTTTCAACACTAACACAAGTGCGAAAAGTGGTTTTTCAACACTAACACAAGTGCGAAAAGTGGTTTTTCCACACTAATACAAGTGCAAAAGTGGTTGCCTGCACCAACACAAGTGCGAAAAGTGGTTTTTCAACACTAACACAAGTGCGAAAAGTGGTTTTTCAACACTATCACAAGTGCGAAAAGTGTTTTTTCCACACTAATACAAGTGCAAAAGTGGTTTCCTGCACCAACACAAGTGCGAAAAGTGGTTTTTCAACACTAACACAAGTGCGAAAAGTGGTTTTTCAACACTAACACAAGTGCGAAAAGTGGTTTTTCCACACTAATACAAGTGCAAAAGTGGTTTCCTGCACCAACACAAGTGCGAAAAGTGGTTTTTCAACACTAACACAAGTGCGAAAAGTGGTTTTTCAACACTAACACAAGTGCGAAAAGTGTTTTTTCCACACTAATACAAGTGCAAAAGTGGTTTCCTGCACCAACACAAGTGCGAAAAGTGGTTTTTCAACACTAACACAAGTGCGAAAAGTGGTTCTTCAACACTAACACAAGTGCGAAAAGTGTTTTTTCCACACTAATACAAGTGCAAAAGTGGTTTCCTGCACCAACACAAGTGCGAAAAGTGGTTTTTCAACACTAACACAAGTGCGAAAAGTGGTTTTTCAACACTAACACAAGTGCAAAAAGTGGTTTTTCAACACTAACACAAGTGCGAAAAGTGGTTTTTCCACACTAATACAAGTGCAAAAGTGGTTTCCTGCACCAACACAAGTCCGAAAAGTGGTTTTTCAACACTAACACAAGTGCGAAAAGTTGTTTTTCAACACTATCACAAGTGCGAAAAGTGTTTTTTCCACACTATTACAAGTGCAAAAGTGGTTTCCTGCACCAACACAAGTGCGAAAAGTGGTTTTTCAACACTAACACAAGTGCGAAAAGTGGTTTTTCAACACTAACACAAGTGCGAAAAGTGGTTTTTCAACACTATCACAAGTGCAAAAAGTGTTTTTCCACACTAATACAAGTGCAAAAGTGGTTTCCTGCACCAACACAAGTGCGAAAAGTGGTTTTTCAACACTAACACAAGTGCGAAAAGTGGTTTTTCAACACTAACACAAGTGCGAAAAGTGGTTTTTCCACACTAATACAAGTGCAAAAGTGGTTTCCTGCACCAACACAAGTGCGAAAAGTGGTTTTTCAACACTAACACAAGTGCGAAAAGTGGTTTTTCAACACTATCACAAGTGCAAAAAGTGTTTTTTCCACACTAATACAAGTGCAAAAGTGGTTTCCTGCACCAACACAAGTGCGAAAAGTGGTTTTTCAACACTAACACAAGTGCGAAAAGTGGTTTTTCAACACTAACACAAGTGCGAAAAGTGTTTTTCCACACTAATACAAGTGCAAAAGTGGTTTCCTGCACCAACACAGGTGGGAAAAGTGGTTTTTCAACACTAACACAAGTGCGAAAAGTGGTTTTTCAACACTAACACAAGTGCGAAAAGTGTTTTTTCCACACTAATACAAGTGCAAAAGTGGTTTCCTGCACCAACACAAGTGCGAAAAGTGGTTTTTCAACACGAACACAAGTGCGAAAAGTGGTTTTTCAACACTAACACAAGTGCGAAAAATGGTTTTTCCACACTAATACAAGTGCAAAAGTGGTTTCCTGCACCAACACAAGTGCGAAAAGTGGTTTTTCAACACTAACACAAGTGCGAAAAGTGGTTTTTCAACACTATCACAAGTGCAAAAAGTGTTTTTTCCACACTAACACAAGTGCAAAAAGTGGTTTTTCAACACTAACACAAGTGCGAAAAGTGGTTTTTCCACGCTAATACAAGTGCAAAACTGGTTTCCTGCAACTAACACAAGTGCGAAAAGTGGTTTTTCAACACTAACACAAGTGCGAAAAGTGGTTTTTCAACACTATCACAAGTGCAAAAAGTGTTTTTTCCACACTAATACAAGTGCAAAAGTGGTTTCCTGCACCAACACAAGTGCGAAAAGTGGTTTTTCAACACTAACACAAGTGCAAAAAGTGGTTTTTCAACACTAACACAAGTGCGAAAAGTGTTTTTTCCACACTAATACAAGTGCAAAAGTGGTTTCCTGCACCAACACAAGTGCGAAAAGTGGTTTTTCAACACTAATACAAGTGCGAAAAGTGGTTTTTCAACACTAACACAAGTGCGAAAAGTGGTTTTTCAACACTAACACAAGTGCGAAAAGTCGTTTTTCCACACTAATACAATTGCAAAAGTGGTTTTCTGCACCAACACAAGTGCGAAAAGTGGTTTTTCAACACTAACACAAGTGCGAAAAGTGGTTTTTCAACACTATCACAAGTGGAAAAAGTGTTTTTTCCACACTAATACAAGTGCAAAAGTGGTTTCCTGCACCAACACAAGTGCGAAAAGTGGTTTTTCAACACTAACACAAGTGCGAAAAGTGGTTTTTCAACACTAACACAAGTCCGAAAAGTGGTTTTTCCACACTAATACAAGTGCAAAAGTGGTTTCCTGCACCAACACAAGTGCGAAAAGTGTTTTTTCAACACTAACACAAGTGCGAAAAGTGGTTTTTCAACATTATCACAAGTGCAAAAAGGGTTTTTCCACACTAATACAGGTGCAAAAGTGGTTTCCTGCACCAACACAAGTGCGAAAAGTGGTTTTTCAACACTAACACAAGTGCGAAAAGTGGTTTTTCAACACTATCACAAGTGCAAAAAGTGTTTTTTCCACACTAATACAAGTGCAAAAGTGGTTTCCTGCACCAACACAAGTGCGAAAAGTGGTTTTTCAACACTAACACAAGTGCGAAAAGTGGTTTTTCAACACTAACGCAAGTGCGAAAAGTGTTTTTTCCACACTAATACAAGTGCAAAAGTGGTTTCTTGCACCAACACAAGTGCGAAAAGTGGTTTTTCAACACTAACACAAGTGCGAAAAGTGGTTTTTTATCACTAACACAAGTGCGAAAAGTGGTTTTTCAACACTAACACAAGTGCGAAAAGTGGTTTTTCCACACTAATACAAGTGCAAAAGTGGTTTCCTGCACCAACACAAGTGCGATAAGTGGATTTTCAACAATAACACAAGTGCGAAAAGTGTTTTTTCAACACTAACACAAGTGCGAAAAGTGGTTTTTCAACACTAACACAAGTGCGAAAAGTGGTTTTTCAACACTATCACAAGTGCAAAAAGTGTTTTTTCCACACTAATACAAGTGCAAAAGTGGTTTCCTGCACCAACACAAGTGCGCAAAGTGGTTTTTCAACACTAACACAAGTGCGAAAAGTGGTTTTTCAACACTAACACAAGTGCGAAAAGTGGTTTTTCAACACTAACACAAGTACGAAAAGTGGTTTTTCCACACTAATACAAGTGCAAAAGTGGTTTCCTGCACCAACACAAGTGCGAAAAGTGGTTTTTCAACACTAACACAAGTGCGAAAAGTGGTTTTTCAACACTATCACAAGTGCGAAAAGTGTTTTTCCCACACTAATACAAGTGCAAAAGTGGTTTCCTGCACCAACACAAGTGCGAAAAGTGGTTTTTCAACACTAACACCAGTGCGAAAAGTGGTTTTTCAACACTAACACAACTGCGAAAAGTGGTTTTTCAACACTATCACAAGTGCAAGAAGTGTTTTTTCCACACTAATACAAGTGCAAAAGTGGTTTCCTGCACCAACACAAGTGCGAAAAGTGGTTTTTCAACACTAACACAAGTGCGAAAAGTGGTTTTTCAACACTAACACAAGTGCGAAAAGTGGTTTTTGCACACTAATACATGTGCAAAAGTGGTTTCCTGCACCAACACAAGTGTGAAAAGTGGTTTTTCAACACTAACACAAGTGCGAAAAGTGGTTTTTCAACAATAACACAAGTGCGAAAAGTGTTTTTTCCACACTAATACAAGTGCAAAAGTGGTTTCCTGCACCAACACAAGTGCGAAAAGTGGTTTTTCAACACTAACACAAGTGCGAAAAGTGGTTTTTCAACACTAACACAAGTGCGAAAAGTGGTTTTTCAACACTAACACAAGTGCGAAAAGTGGTTTTTCCACACTAATACAAGTGCAAAAGTGGTTTCCTGCACCAACACAAGTGCGAAAAGTGGTTTTTCAACACTAACACAAGTGCGAAAAGTGGTTTTTCAACACTATCACAAGTGCAAAAAGTGTTTTTTCCACACTAATACAAGTGCAAAAGTGGTTTCCTGCACCAACACAAGTGCGAAAAGTGGTTTTTCAACACTAACACAAGTGCGAAAAGTGGTTTTTCAACACTAACGCAAGTGCGAAAAGTGTTTTTTCCACACTAATACAAGTGCAAAAGTGGTTTCTTGCACCAACACAAGTGCGAAAAGTGGTTTTTCAACACTAACACAAGTGCGAAAAGTGGTTTTTTATCACTAACACAAGTGCGAAAAGTGGTTTTTCAACACTAACACAAGTGCGAAAAGTGGTATTTCCACACTAATACAAGTGCAAAAGTGGTTTCCTGCACCAACACAAGTGCGAAAAGTGGTTTTTCAACACTAACACAAGTGCGAAAAGTGGTTTTTCAACACTATCACAAGTGCGAAAAGTGTTTTTTCCACACTAATACAAGTGCAAAGGTGGTTTCCTGCACGAACACAAGTGCGAAAAGTGGTTTTTCAACACCAACACAAGTGCGAAAAGTGTTTTTTCAACACTAACACAAGTGCGAAAAGTGGTTTTTCAACACTATCACAAGTGCAAAAAGTGTTTTTTCCACTCTAATACAAGTGCAAAAGTGGGTTCCTGCACCAACACAAGTGCGAAAAGTGGTTTTTCAACACTAACACAGGTGCGAAAAGTGGTTTTTCAACACTATCACAAGTGCAAAAAGTGTTTTTTCCACACTAATACAAGTGCAAAAGTGGTTTCCTGCACCAACACAAGTGCGAAAAGTGGTTTTTCAACACTAACACAAGTGCGAAAAGTGGTTTTTCAACACTAACGCAAGTGCGAAAAGTGTTTTTTCCACACTAATACAAGTGCAAAAGTGGTTTCTTGCACCAACACAAGTGCGAAAAGTGGTTTTTCAACACTAACACAAGTGCGAAAAGTGGTTTTTTATCACTAACACAAGTGCGAAAAGTGGTTTTTCAACACTAACACAAGTGCGAAAAGTGGTTTTTCCACACTAATACAAGTGCAAAAGTGGTTTCCTGCACCAACACAAGTGCGATAAGTGGATTTTCAACAATAACACAAGTGCGAAAAGTGTTTTTTCAACACTAACACAAGTGCGAAAAGTGGTTTTTCAACACTAACACAAGTGCGAAAAGTGGTTTTTCAACACTATCACAAGTGCAAAAAGTGTTTTTTCCACACTAATACAAGTGCAAAAGTGGTTTCCTGCACCAACACAAGTGCGCAAAGTGGTTTTTCAACACTAACACAAGTGCGAAAAGTGGTTTTTCAACACTAACACAAGTGCGAAAAGTGGTTTTTCAACACTAACACAAGTGCGAAAAGTGGTTTTTCCACACTAATACAAGTGCAAAAGTGGTTTCCTGCACCAACACAAGTGCGAAAAGTGGTTTTTCAACACTAACACAAGTGCGAAAAGTGGTTTTTCAACACTATCACAAGTGCGAAAAGTGTTTTTCCCACACTAATACAAGTGCAAAAGTGGTTTCCTGCACCAACACAAGTGCGAAAAGTGGTTTTTCAACACTAACACCAGTGCGAAAAGTGGTTTTTCAACACTAACACAACTGCGAAAAGTGGTTTTTCAACACTATCACAAGTGCAAGAAGTGTTTTTTCCACACTAATACAAGTGCAAAAGTGGTTTCCTGCACCAACACAAGTGCGAAAAGTGGTTTTTCAACACTAACACAAGTGCGAAAAGTGGTTTTTCAACACTAACACAAGTGCGAAAAGTGGTTTTTGCACACTAATACATGTGCAAAAGTGGTTTCCTGCACCAACACAAGTGTGAAAAGTGGTTTTTCAACACTAACACAAGTGCAAAAAGTGGTTTTTCAACAATAACACAAGTGCGAAAAGTGTTTTTTCCACACTAATACAAGTGCAAAAGTGGTTTCCTGCACCAACACAAGTGCGAAAAGTGGTTTTTCAACACTAACACAAGTGCGAAAAGTGGTTTTTCAACACTAACACAAGTGCGAAAAGTGGTTTTTCAACACTAACACAAGTGCGAAAAGTGGTTTTTCCACACTAATACAAGTGCAAAAGTGGTTTCCTGCACCAACACAAGTGCGAAAAGTGGTTTTTCAACACTAACACAAGTGCGAAAAGTGGTTTTTCAACACTATCACAAGTGCAAAAAGTGTTTTTTCCACACTAATACAAGTGCAAAAGTGGTTTCCTGCACCAACACAAGTGCGAAAAGTGGTTTTTCAACACTAACACAAGTGCGAAAAGTGGTTTTTCAACACTAACGCAAGTGCGAAAAGTGTTTTTTCCACACTAATACAAGTGCAAAAGTGGTTTCTTGCACCAACACAAGTGCGAAAAGTGGTTTTTCAACACTAACACAAGTGCGAAAAGTGGTTTTTTATCACTAACACAAGTGCGAAAAGTGGTTTTTCAACACTAACACAAGTGCGAAAAGTGGTATTTCCACACTAATACAAGTGCAAAAGTGGTTTCCTGCACCAACACAAGTGCGAAAAGTGGTTTTTCAACACTAACACAAGTGCGAAAAGTGGTTTTTCAACACTATCACAAGTGCGAAAAGTGTTTTTTCCACACTAATACAAGTGCAAAGGTGGTTTCCTGCACGAACACAAGTGCGAAAAGTGGTTTTTCAACACTAACACAAGTGCGAAAAGTGTTTTTTCAACACTAACACAAGTGCGAAAAGTGGTTTTTCAACACTATCACAAGTGCAAAAAGTGTTTTTTCCACTCTAATACAAGTGCAAAAGTGGGTTCCTGCACCAACACAAGTGCGAAAAGTGGTTTTTCAACACTAACACAGGTGCGAAAAGTGGTTTTTCAACACTAACACAAGTGCAAAAAGTGTTTTTTCCACACTAATACAAGTGCAAAAGTGGTTTCCTGCACCAACACAAGGCGAAAAGTGGTTTTTCAACACTAACACAAGTGCGAAAAGTGGTTTTTCAACACTAACGCAAGTGCGAAAAGTGTTTTTTCCACACTAATACAAGTGCAAAAGTGGTTTCCTGCACCAACACAAGTGCGAAAAGTGGTTTTTCAACACTAACACAAGTGCGAAAAGTGGTTTTTCAACACTAACACAAGTGCGAAAAGTGGTTTTTCAACACTAACACAAGTGCGAAAAGTGGTTTTCCACACTAATACAAGTGCAAAAGTGGTTTCCTGCACCAACACAAGTGCGAAAAGTGGTTTTTCAACACTAACACAAGTGCGAAAAGTGGTTTTTCAACACTAACACAAGTGCGAAAAGTGGTTTTTCAACACTATCACAAGTGCAAAAAGTGTTTTTTCCACACTAATACAAGTGCAAAAGTGGTTTCCTACACCAACACAAGTGCGAAAAGTGGTTTTTCAACACTAACACAAGTGCGAAAATTGGTTTTTCCACACTAATACAAGTGCAAAAGTGGTTTCCTGCACGAACACAAGTGCGAAAAGTGGTTTTTCAACACTAACACAAGTGCGAAAAGTGGTTTTTCAACACTAACACAAGTGCGAAAAGTGGGTTTTCAACACTATCACAAGTGCAAAAAGTGTTTTTCCACACTAATACAAGTGCAAAAGTGGTGTCCTGCACCAACACAAGTGCGAAAAGTGGTTTTTCAACACTAACACAAGTGCGAAAAGTCGTTTTTCCACACTAATACAATTGCAAAAGTGGTTTTCTGCACCAACACAAGTGCGAAAAGTGGTTTTTCAACACTAACACAAGTGCGAAAAGTGGTTTTTCAACACTATCACAAGTGCAAAAAGTGTTTTTTCCACACTAATACAAGTGCAAAAGTGGTTTCCTGCACCAACACAAGTGCGAAAAGTGGTTTTTCAACACTAACACAAGTGCGAAAAGTGGTTTTTCAACACTAACGCAAGTGCGAAAAGTGTTTTTTCCACACTAATACAAGTGCAAAAGTGGTTTCTTGCACCAACACAAGTGCGAAAAGTGGTTTTTCAACACTAACACAAGTGCGAAAAGTGGTTTTTCATCACTAACACAAGTGCGAAAAGTGGTTTTTCAACACTAACACAAGTGCGAAAAGTGGTTTTTCCACACTAATACAAGTGCAAAAGTGGTTTCCTGCACCAACACAAGTGCGAAAAGTGGTTTTTCAACACTAACACAAGTGCGAAAAGTGGTTTTTCAACACTATCACAAGTGCGAAAAGTGTTTTTTCCACACTAATACAAGTGCAAAAGTGGTTTCCTGCACGAACACAAGTGCGAAAAGTGGTTTTTCAACACTAACACAAGTGCGAAAAGTGTTTTTTCAACACTAACACAAGTGCGAAAAGTGGTTTTTCAACACTATCACAAGTGCAAAAAGTGTTTTTTCCACTCTAATACAAGTGCAAAAGTGGTTTCCTGCACCAACACAAGTGCGAAAAGTGGTATTTCAACACTAACACAAGTGCGAAAAGTGGTTTTTCAACACTATCACAAGTGCAAAAAGTGTTTTTTCCACACTAATACAAGTGCAAAAGTGGTTTCCTGCACCAACACAAGTGCGAAAAGTGGTTTTTCAACACTAACACAAGTGCGAAAAGTGGTTCTTCAACACTAACACAAGTGCGAAAAGTGTTTTTTCCACACTAATACAAGTGCAAAAGTGGTTTCCTGCACCAACACAAGTGCGAAAAGTGGTTTTTCAACACTAACACAAGTGCGAAAAGTGGTTTTTCAACACTAACACAAGTGCGAAAAGTGGTTTTTCAACACTAACACAAGTGCGAAAAGTGGTTTTTCCACACTAATACAAGTGCAAAAGTGGTTTCCTGCACCAACACAAGTGCGAAAAGTGGTTTTTCAACACTAACACAAGTGCGAAAAGTGGTTTTCAACACTAACACAAGTGCGAAAAGTGTTTTTTCCACACTAATACAAGTGCAAAAGTGGTTTCCTGCACCAACACAAGTGCGAAAAGTGGTTTTTCAACACTAACACAAGTGCGAAAAGTGGTTCTTCAACACTAACACAAGTGCGAAAAGTGTTTTTTCCACACTAATACAAGTGCAAAAGTGGTTTCCTGCACCAACACAAGTGCGAAAAGTGGTTTTTCAACACTAACACAAGTGCGAAAAGTGGTTTTTCAACACTAACACAAGTGCAAAAAGTGGTTTTTCAACACTAACACAAGTGCGAAAAGTGGTTTTTCCACACTAATACAAGTGCAAAAGTGGTTTCCTGCACCAACACAAGTCCGAAAAGTGGTTTTTCAACACTAACACAAGTGCGAAAAGTTGTTTTTCAACACTATCACAAGTGCGAAAAGTGTTTTTTCCACACTATTACAAGTGCAAAAGTGGTTTCCTGCACCAACACAAGTGCGAAAAGTGGTTTTTCAACACTAACACAAGTGCGAAAAGTGGTTTTTCAACACTAACACAAGTGCGAAAAGTGGTTTTTCAACACTATCACAAGTGCAAAAAGTGTTTTTCCACACTAATACAAGTGCAAAAGTGGTTTCCTGTACCAACACAAGTGCGAAAAGTGGTTTTTCAACACTAACACAAGTGCGAAAAGTGGTTTTTCAACACTAACACAAGTGCGAAAAGTGGTTTTTCCAAACTAATACAAGTGCAAAAGTGGTTTCCTGCACCAACACAAGTGCGAAAAGTGGTTTTTCAACACTAACACAAGTGCGAAAAGTGGTTTTTCAACACTATCACAAGTGCAAAAAGTGGTTTTTCAACACTAACACAAGTGCGAAAAGTGGTTTTTCATCACTAACACAAGTGCGAAAAGTGGTTTTTCAACACTAACACAAGTGCGAAAAGTGGTTTTTCCACACTAATACAAGTGCAAAAGTGGTTTCCTGCACCAACACAAGTGCGAAAAGTGGTTTTTCAACACTAACACAAGTGCGAAAAGTGGTTTTTCAACACTATCACAAATGCGAAAAGTGTTTTTTCCACAGTAATACAAGTGCAAAAGTGGTTTCCTGCACGAACACAAGTGCGAAAAGTGGTTTTTCAACACTAACACAAGTGCGAAAAGTGTTTTTTCAACACTAACACAAGTGCGAAAAGTGGTTTTTCAACACTATCACAAGTGCAAAAAGTGTTTTTTCCACTCTAATACAAGTGCAAAAGTGGTTTCCTGCACCAACACAAGTGCGAAAAGTGGTATTTCAACACTAACACAAGTGCGAAAAGTGGTTTTTCAACACTATCACAAGTGCAAAAAGTGTTTTTTCCACACTAATACAAGTGCAAAAGTGGTTTCCTGCACCAACACAAGTGCGAAAAGTGGTTTTTCAACACTAACACAAGTGCGAAAAGTGGTTCTTCAACACTAACACAAGTGCGAAAAGTGTTTTTTCCACACTAATACAAGTGCAAAAGTGGTTTCCTGCACCAACACAAGTGCGAAAAGTGGTTTTTCAACACTAACACAAGTGCGAAAAGTGGTTTTTCAACACTAACACAAGTGCGAAAAGTGGTTTTTCAACACTAACATAAGTGCGAAAAGTGGTTTTTCCACACTAATACAAGTGCAAAAGTGGTTTCCTGCACCAACACAAGTGCGAAAAGTGGTTTTTCAACACTAACACAAGTGCGAAAAGTGGTTTTCAACACTAACACAAGTGCGAAAAGTGTTTTTTCCACACTAATACAAGTGCAAAAGTGGTTTCCTGCACCAACACAAGTGCGAAAAGTGGTTTTTCAACACTAACACAAGTGCGAAAAGTGGTTCTTCAACACTAACACAAGTGCGAAAAGTGTTTTTTCCACACTAATACAAGTGCAAAAGTGGTTTCCTGCACCAACACAAGTGCGAAAAGTGGTTTTTCAACACTAACACAAGTGCGAAAAGTGGTTTTTCAACACTAACACAAGTGCAAAAAGTGGTTTTTCAACACTAACACAAGTGCGAAAAGTGGTTTTTCCACACTAATACAAGTGCAAAAGTGGTTTCCTGCACCAACACAAGTCCGAAAAGTGGTTTTTCAACACTAACACAAGTGCGAAAAGTTGTTTTTCAACACTATCACAAGTGCGAAAAGTGTTTTTTCCACACTATTACAAGTGCAAAAGTGGTTTACTGCACCAACACAAGTGCGAAAAGTGGTTTTTCAACACTAACACAAGTGCGAAAAGTGGTTTTTCAACACTAACACAAGTGCGAAAAGTGGTTTTTCAACACTATCACAAGTGCAAAAAGTGTTTTTCCACACTAATACAAGTGCAAAAGTGGTTTCCTGTACCAACACAAGTGCGAAAAGTGGTTTTTCAACACTAACACAAGTGCGAAAAGTGGTTTTTCAACACTAACACAAGTGCGAAAAGTGGTTTTTCCAAACTAATACAAGTGCAAAAGTGGTTTCCTGCACCAACACAAGTGCGAAAAGTGGTTTTTCAACACTAACACAAGTGCGAAAAGTGGTTTTTCAACACTATCACAAGTGCAAAAAGTGTTTTTTCAACACTAACACAAGTGCGAAAAGTGGTTTTTCATCACTAACACAAGTGCGAAAAGTGGTTTTTCAACACTAACACAAGTGCGAAAAGTGGTTTTTCCACACTAATACAAGTGCAAAAGTGGTTTCCTGCACCAACACAAGTGCGACAAGTGGTTTTTCAACACTAACACAAGTGCGAAAAGTGGTTTTTCAACACTATCACAAATGCGAAAAGTGTTTTTTCCACAGTAATACAAGTGCAAAAGTGGTTTCCTGCACGAACACAAGTGCGAAAAGTGGTTTTTCAACACTAACACAAGTGCGAAAAGTGTTTTTTCAACACTAACACAAGTGCGAAAAGTGGTTTTTCAACACTATCACAAGTGCAAAAAGTGTTTTTTCCACTCTAATACAAGTGCAAAAGTGGTTTCCTGCACCAACACAAGTGCGAAAAGTGGTATTTCAACACTAACACAAGTGCGAAAAGTGGTTTTTCAACACTATCACAAGTGCAAAAAGTGTTTTTTCCACACTAATACAAGTGCAAAAGTGGTTTCCTGCACCAACACAAGTGCGAAAAGTGGTTTTTCAACACTAACACAAGTGCGAAATGTGGTTCTTCAACACTAACACAAGTGCGAAAAGTGTTTTTTCCACACTAATACAAGTGCAAAAGTGGTTTCCTGCACCAACACAAGTGCGAAAAGTGGTTTTTCAACACTAACACAAGTGCGAAAAGTGGTTTTTCAACACTAACACAAGTGCGAAAAGTGGTTTTTCAACACTAACACAAGTGCGAAAAGTGGTTTTTCCACACTAATACAAGTGCAAAAGTGGTTTCCTGCACCAACACAAGTGCGAAAAGTGGTTTTTCAACACTAACACAAGTGCGAAAAGTGGTTTTTCAACACTAACACAAGTGCGAAAAGTGTTTTTTCCACACTAATACAAGTGCAAAAGTGGTTTCCTGCACCAACACAAGTGCGAAAAGTGGTTTTTCAACACTAACACAAGTGCGAAAAGTGGTTCTTCAACACTAACACAAGTGCGAAAAGTGTTTTTTCCACACTAATACAAGTGCAAAAGTGGTTTCCTGCACCAACACAAGTGCGAAAAGTGGTTTTTCAACACTAACACAAGTGCGAAAAGTGGTTTTTCAACACTAACACAAGTGCAAAAAGTGGTTTTTCAACACTAACACAAGTGCGAAAAGTGGTTTTTCCACACTAATACAAGTGCAAAAGTGGTTTCCTGCACCAACACAAGTCCGAAAAGTGGTTTTTCAACACTAACACAAGTGCGAAAAGTTGTTTTTCAACACTATCACAAGTGCGAAAAGTGTTTTTTCCACACTATTACAAGTGCAAAAGTGGTTTCCTGCACCAACACAAGTGCGAAAAGTGGTTTTTCAACACTAACACAAGTGCGAAAAGTGGTTTTTCAACACTAACACAAGTGCGAAAAGTGGTTTTTCAACACTATCACAAGTGCAAAAAGTGTTTTTCCACACTAATACAAGTGCAAAAGTGGTTTCCTGCACCAACACAAGTGCGAAAAGTGGTTTTTCAACACTAACACAAGTGCGAAAAGTGGTTTTTCAACACTAACACAAGTGCGAAAAGTGGTTTTTCCACACTAATACAAGTGCAAAAGTGGTTTCCTGCACCAACACAAGTGCGAAAAGTGGTTTTTCAACACTAACACAAGTGCGAAAAGTGTTTTTTCAACACTAACACAAGTGCGAAAAGTGTTTTTTCAACACTAACACAAGTGCGAAAAGTGGTTTTTCAACACTATCACAAGTGCAAAAAGTGTTTTTTCCACTCTAATACAAGTGCAAAAGTGGTTTCCTGCACCAACACAAGTGCGAAAAGTGGTATTTCAACACTAACACAAGTGCGAAAAGTGGTTTTTCAACACTATCACAAGTGCAAAAAGTGTTTTTTCCACACTAATACAAGTGCAAAAGTGGTTTCCTGCACCAACACAAGTGCGAAAAGTGGTTTTTCAACACTAACACAAGTGCGAAAAGTGGTTCTTCAACACTAACACAAGTGCGAAAAGTGTTTTTTCCACACTAATACAAGTGCAAAAGTGGTTTCCTGCACCAACACAAGTGCGAAAAGTGGTTTTTCAACACTAACACAAGTGCGAAAAGTGGTTTTTCAACACTAACACAAGTGCAAAAAGTGGTTTTTCAACACTAACACAAGTGCGAAAAGTGGTTTTTCCACACTAATACAAGTGCAAAAGTGGTTTCCTGCACCAACACAAGTCCGAAAAGTGGTTTTTCAACACTAACACAAGTGCGAAAAGTTGTTTTTCAACACTATCACAAGTGCGAAAAGTGTTTTTTCCACACTATTACAAGTGCAAAAGTGGTTTCCTGCACCAACACAAGTGCGAAAAGTGGTTTTTCAACACTAACACAAGTGCGAAAAGTGGTTTTTCAACACTAACACAAGTGCGAAAAGTGGTTTTTCAACACTATCACAAGTGCAAAAAGTGTTTTTCCACACTAATACAAGTGCAAAAGTGGTTTCCTGCACCAACACAAGTGCGAAAAGTGGTTTTTCAACACTAACACAAGTGCGAAAAGTGGTTTTTCAACACTAACACAAGTGCGAAAAGTGGTTTTTCCACACTAATACAAGTGCAAAAGTGGTTTCCTGCACCAACACAAGTGCGAAAAGTGGTTTTTCAACACTAACACAAGTGCGAAAAGTGGTTTTTCAACACTATCACAAGTGCAAAAAGTGTTTTTTCCACACTAATACAAGTGCAAAAGTGGTTTCCTGCACCAACACAAGTGCGAAAAGTGGTTTTTCAACACTAACACAAGTGCGAAAAGTGGTTTTTCAACACTAACACAAGTGCGAAAAGTGTTTTTCCACACTAATACAAGTGCAAAAGTGGTTTCCTGCACCAACACAGGTGGGAAAAGTGGTTTTTCAACACTAACACAAGTGCGAAAAGTGGTTTTTCAACACTAACACAAGTGCGAAAAGTGTTTTTTCCACACTAATACAAGTGCAAAAGTGGTTTCCTGCACCAACACAAGTGCGAAAAGTGGTTTTTCAACACGAACACAAGTGCGAAAAGTGGTTTTTCAACACTAACACAAGTGCGAAAAATGGTTTTTCCACACTAATACAAGTGCAAAAGTGGTTTCCTGCACCAACACAAGTGCGAAAAGTAGTTTTTCAACACTAACACAAGTGCGAAAAGTGGTTTTTCAACACTATCACAAGTGCAAAAAGTGTTTTTTCCACACTAACACAAGTGCAAAAAGTGGTTTTTCAACACTAACACAAGTGCGAAAAGTGGTTTTTCCACGCTAATACAAGTGCAAAACTGGTTTCCTGCAACTAACACAAGTGCGAAAAGTGGTTTTTCAACACTAACACAAGTGCGAAAAGTGGTTTTTCAACACTATCACAAGTGCAAAAAGTGTTTTTTCCACACTAATACAAGTGCAAAAGTGGTTTCCTGCACCAACACAAGTGCGAAAAGTGGTTTTTCAACACTAACACAAGTGCAAAAAGTGGTTTTTCAACACTAACACAAGTGCGAAAAGTGTTTTTTCCACACTAATACAAGTGCAAAAGTGGTTTCCTGCACCAACACAAGTGCAAAAAGTGGTTTTTCAACACTAATACAAGTGCGAAAAGTGGTTTTTCAACACTAACACAAGTGCGAAAAGTGGTTTTTCAACACTAACACAAGTGCGAAAAGTCGTTTTTCCACACTAATACAATTGCAAAAGTGGTTTTCTGCACCAACACAAGTGCGAAAAGTGGTTTTTCAACACTAACACAAGTGCGAAAAGTGGTTTTTCAACACTATCACAAGTGGAAAAAGTGTTTTTTCCACACTAATACAAGTGCAAAAGTGGTTTCCTGCACCAACACAAGTGCGAAAAGTGGTTTTTCAACACTAACACAAGTGCGAAAAGTGGTTTTTCAACACTAACACAAGTCCGAAAAGTGGTTTTTCCACACTAATACAAGTGCAAAAGTGGTTTCCTGCACCAACACAAGTGCGAAAAGTGTTTTTTCAACACTAACACAAGTGCGAAAAGTGGTTTTTCAACATTATCACAAGTGCAAAAAGGGTTTTTTCCACACTAATACAGGTGCAAAAGTGGTTTCCTGCACCAACACAAGTGCGAAAAGTGGTTTTTCAACACTAACACAAGTGCGAAAAGTGGTTTTTCAACACTATCACAAGTGCAAAAAGTGTTTTTTCCACACTAATACAAGTGCAAAAGTGGTTTCCTGCACCAACACAAGTGCGAAAAGTGGTTTTTCAACACTAACACAAGTGCGAAAAGCGGTTTTTCAACACTAACGCAAGTGCGAAAAGTGTTTTTTCCACACTAATACAAGTGCAAAAGTGGTTTCTTGCACCAACACAAGTGCGAAAAGTGGTTTTTCAACACTAACACAAGTGCGAAAAGTGGTTTTTTATCACTAACACAAGTGCGAAAAGTGGTTTTTCAACACTAACACAAGTGCGAAAAGTGGTTTTTCCACACTAATACAAGTGCAAAAGTGGTTTCCTGCACCAACACAAGTGCGATAAGTGGTTTTTCAACAATAACACAAGTGCGAAAAGTGTTTTTTCAACACTAACACAAGTGCGAAAAGTGGTTTTTCAACACTAACACAAGTGCGAAAAGTGGTTTTTCAACACTATCACAAGTGCAAAAAGTGTTTTTTCCACACTAATACAAGTGCAAAAGTGGTTTCCTGCACCAACACAAGTGTGCAAAGTGGTTTTTCAACACTAACACAAGTGCGAAAAGTGGTTTTTCAACACTAACACAAGTGCGAAAAGTGGTTTTTCAACACTAACACAAGTGCGAAAAGTGGTTTTTCCACACTAATACAAGTGCAAAAGTGGTTTCCTGCACCAACACAAGTGCGAAAAGTGGTTTTTCAACACTAACACAAGTGCGAAAAGTGGTTTTTCAACACTATCACAAGTGCAAAAAGTGTTTTTTCCACACTAATACAAGTGCAAAAGTGGTTTCCTGCACCAACAGAAGTGCGAAAAGTGGTTTTTCAACACTAACACAAGTGCGAAAAGTGGTTTTTCAACACTAACGCAAGTGCGAAAAGTGTTTTTTCCACACTAATACAAGTGCGAAAAGTGTTTTTCCACACTAATACAAGTGCAAAAGTGGTTTCCTGCACCAACACAGGTGGGAAAAGTGGTTTTTCAACACTAACACAAGTGCGAAAAGTGGTTTTTCAACACTAACACAAGTGCGAAAAGTGTTTTTTCCACACTAATACAAGTGCAAAAGTGGTTTCCTGCACCAACACAAGTGCGAAAAGTGGTTTTTCAACACGAACACAAGTGCGAAAAGTGGTTTTTCAACACTAACACAAGTGCGAAAAATGGTTTTTCCACACTAATACAAGTGCAAAAGTGGTTTCCTGCACCAACACAAGTGCGAAAAGTGGTTTTTCAACACTAACACAAGTGCGAAAAGTGGTTTTTCAACACTATCACAAGTGCAAAAAGTGTTTTTTCCACACTAACACAAGTGCAAAAAGTGGTTTTTCAACACTAACACAAGTGCGAAAAGTGGTTTTTCCACGCTAATACAAGTGCAAAACTGGTTTCCTGCAACTAACACAAGTGCGAAAAGTGGTTTTTCAACACTAACACAAGTGCGAAAAGTGGTTTTTCAACACTATCACAAGTGCAAAAAGTGTTTTTTCCACACTAATACAAGTGCAAAAGTGGTTTCCTGCACCAACACAAGTGCGAAAAGTGGTTTTTCAACACTAACACAAGTGCAAAAAGTGGTTTTTCAACACTAACACAAGTGCGAAAAGTGTTTTTTCCACACTAATACAAGTGCAAAAGTGGTTTCCTGCACCAACACAAGTGCGAAAAGTGGTTTTTCCACACTAATACAGGTGCAAAAGTGGTTTCCTGCACCAACACAAGTGCGAAAAGTGGTTTTTCAACACTAACACAAGTGCGAAAAGTGGTTTTTCAACACTATCACAAGTGCAAAAAGTGTTTTTTCCACACTAATACAAGTGCAAAAGTGGTTTCCTGCACCAACACAAGTGCGAAAAGTGGTTTTTCAACACTAACACAAGTGCGAAAAGCGGTTTTTCAACACTAACGCAAGTGCGAAAAGTGTTTTTTCCACACTAATACAAGTGCAAAAGTGGTTTCTTGCACCAACACAAGTGCGAAAAGTGGTTTTTCAACACTAACACAAGTGCGAAAAGTGGTTTTTTATCACTAACACAAGTGCGAAAAGTGGTTTTTCAACACTAACACAAGTGCGAAAAGTGGTTTTTCCACACTAATACAAGTGCAAAAGTGGTTTCCTGCACCAACACAAGTGCGATAAGTGGTTTTTCAACAATAACACAAGTGCGAAAAGTGTTTTTTCAACACTAACACAAGTGCGAAAAGTGGTTTTTCAACACTAACACAAGTGCGAAAAGTGGTTTTTCAACACTATCACAAGTGCAAAAAGTGTTTTTTCCACACTAATACAAGTGCAAAAGTGGTTTCCTGCACCAACACAAGTGCGCAAAGTGGTTTTTCAACACTAACACAAGTGCGAAAAGTGGTTTTTCAACACTAACACAAGTGCGAAAAGTGGTTTTTCAACACTAACACAAGTGCGAAAAGTGGTTTTTCCACACTAATACAAGTGCAAAAGTGGTTTCCTGCACCAACACAAGTGCGAAAAGTGGTTTTTCAACACTAACACAAGTGCGAAAAGTGGTTTTTCAACACTATCACAAGTGCGAAAAGTGTTTTTCCCACACTAATACAAGTGCAAAAGTGGTTTCCTGCACCAACACAAGTGCGAAAAGTGGTTTTTCAACACTAACACAAGTGCGAAAAGTGGTTTTTCAACACTAACACAACTGCGAAAAGTGGTTTTTCAACACTATCACAAGTGCAAAAAGTGTTTTTTCCACACTAATACAAGTGCAAAAGTGGTTTCCTGCACCAACACAAGTGCGAAAAGTGGTTTTTCAACACTAACACAAGTGCGAAAAGTGGTTTTTCAACACTAACACAAGTGCGAAAAGTGGTTTTTGCACACTAATACATGTGCAAAAGTGGCTTCCTGCACCAACACAAGTGTGAAAAGTGGTTTTTCAACACTAACACAAGTGCGAAAAGTGGTTTTTCAACAATAACACAAGTGCGAAAAGTGTTTTTTCCACACTAATACAAGTGCAAAAGTGGTTTCCTGCACCAACACAAGTGCGAAAAGTGGTTTTTCAACACTAACACAAGTGCGAAAAGTGGTTTTTCAACACTAACACAAGTGCGAAAAGTGGTTTTTCCACACTAATACAAGTGCAAAAGTGGTTTCCTGCACCAACACAAGTGCGAAAAGTGGTTTTTCAACACTAACACAAGTGCGAAAAGTGGTTTTTCAACACTAACACAAGTGCGAAAAGTGGTTTTTCCACACTAATACAAGTGCAAAAGTGGTTTCCTGCACCAACACAAGTGCGAAAAGTGGTTTTTCAACACTAACACAAGTGCGAAAAGTGGTTTTTCAACACTATCACAAGTGCGAAAAGTGTTTTTTCCACACTAATACAAGTGCAAAAGTGGTTTCCTGCATGAACACAAGTGCGAAAAGTGGTTTTTCAACACTAACACAAGTGCGAAAAGTATTTTTTCAACACAAACACAAGTGCGAAAAGTGGTTTTTCAACACTATCACAAGTGCAAAAAGTGTTTTTTCCACTCTAATACAAGTGCAAAAGTGGGTTCCTGCACCAACACAAGTGCGAAAAGTGGTTTTTCCACACTAACACAGGTGCGAAAAGTGGTTTTTCAACACTAACACAAGTGCGAAAAGTGGTTTTCCACACTAATACAAGTGCAAAAGTGGTTTCCTGCACCAATACAAGTGCGAAAAGTGGTTTTTCAACACTAACACAAGTGCGAAAAGTGGTTTTTCAACACTAACACAAGTGTGAAAAGTGGTTTTTCCACACTAATACAAGTGCAAAAGTGGTTTCCTGCACCAACACAAGTGCGAAAAGTGGTTTTTCAACACTAACACAAGTGCGAAAAGTGGTTTTTCAACACTAACGCAAGTGCGAAAAGTGTTTTTTCCACACTAATACAAGTGCAAAAGTGGTTTCCTGCACCAACACAAGTGCGAAAAGTGGGTTTTTCAACACTAACACAAGTGCGAAAAGTGGTTTTTCAACACTAACACAAGTGCGAAAAGTGGTTTTTCAACACTAACACAAGTGCGAAAAGTGGTTTTTCCACACTAATACAAGTGCAAAAGTGGTTGCCTGCACCAACACAAGTGCGAAAAGTGGTTTTTCAACACTAACACAAGTGCGAAAAGTGGTTTTTCAACACTATCACAAGTGCGAAAAGTGTTTTTTCCACACTAATACAAGTGCAAAAGTGGTTTCCTGCACCAACACAAGTGCGAAAAGTGGTTTTTCAACACTAACACAAGTGCGAAAAGTGGTTTTTCAACACTAACACAAGTGCGAAAAGTGGTTTTTCCACACTAATACAAGTGCAAAAGTGGTTTCCTGCACCAACACAAGTGCGAAAAGTGGTTTTTCAACACTAACACAAGTGCGAAAAGTGGTTTTTCAACACTAACACAAGTGCGAAAAGTGTTTTTTCCACACTAATACAAGTGCAAAAGTGGTTTCCTGCACCAACACAAGTGCGAAAAGTGGTTTTTCAACACTAACACAAGTGCGAAAAGTGGTTCTTCAACACTAACACAAGTGCGAAAAGTGTTTTTTCCACACTAATACAAGTGCAAAAGTGGTTTCCTGCACCAACACAAGTGCGAAAAGTGGTTTTTCAACACTAACACAAGTGCGAAAAGTGGTTTTTCAACACTAACACAAGTGCAAAAAGTGGTTTTTCAACACTAACACAAGTGCGAAAAGTGGTTTTTCCACACTAATACAAGTGCAAAAGTGGTTTCCTGCACCAACACAAGTCCGAAAAGTGGTTTTTCAACACTAACACAAGTGCGAAAAGTTGTTTTTCAACACTATCACAAGTGCGAAAAGTGTTTTTTCCACACTATTACAAGTGCAAAAGTGGTTTCCTGCACCAACACAAGTGCGAAAAGTGGTTTTTCAACACTAACACAAGTGCGAAAAGTGGTTTTTCAACACTAACACAAGTGCGAAAAGTGGTTTTTCAACACTATCACAAGTGCAAAAAGTGTTTTTCCACACTAATACAAGTGCAAAAGTGGTTTCCTGCACCAACACAAGTGCGAAAAGTGGTTTTTCAACACTAACACAAGTGCGAAAAGTGGTTTTTCAACACTAACACAAGTGCGAAAAGTGGTTTTTCCACACTAATACAAGTGCAAAAGTGGTTTCCTGCACCAACACAAGTGCGAAAAGTGGTTTTTCAACACTAACACAAGTGCGAAAAGTGGTTTTTCAACACTATCACAAGTGCAAAAAGTGTTTTTTCCACACTAATACAAGTGCAAAAGTGGTTTCCTGCACCAACACAAGTGCGAAAAGTGGTTTTTCAACACTAACACAAGTGCGAAAAGTGGTTTTTCAACACTAACACAAGTGCGAAAAGTGTTTTTCCACACTAATACAAGTGCAAAAGTGGTTTCCTGCACCAACACAGGTGGGAAAAGTGGTTTTTCAACACTAACACAAGTGCGAAAAGTGGTTTTTCAACACTAACACAAGTGCGAAAAGTGTTTTTTCCACACTAATACAAGTGCAAAAGTGGTTTCCTGCACCAACACAAGTGCGAAAAGTGGTTTTTCAACACGAACACAAGTGCGAAAAGTGGTTTTTCAACACTAACACAAGTGCGAAAAATGGTTTTTCCACACTAATACAAGTGCAAAAGTGGTTTCCTGCACCAACACAAGTGCGAAAAGTGGTTTTTCAACACTAACACAAGTGCGAAAAGTGGTTTTTCAACACTATCACAAGTGCAAAAAGTGTTTTTTCCACACTAACACAAGTGCAAAAAGTGGTTTTTCAACACTAATACAAGTGCGAAAAGTGGTTTTTCCACGCTAATACAAGTGCAAAACTGGTTTCCTGCAACTAACACAAGTGCGAAAAGTGGTTTTTCAACACTAACACAAGTGCGAAAAGTGGTTTTTCAACACTATCACAAGTGCAAAAAGTGTTTTTTCCACACTAATACAAGTGCAAAAGTGGTTTCCTGCACCAACACAAGTGCGAAAAGTGGTTTTTCAACACTAACACAAGTGCAAAAAGTGGTTTTTCAACACTAACACAAGTGTGAAAAGTGTTTTTTCCACACTAATACAAGTGCAAAAGTGGTTTCCTGCACCAACACAAGTGCGAAAAGTGGTTTTTCAACACTAATACAAGTTCGAAAAGTGGTTTTTCAACACTAACACAAGTGCGAAAAGTGGTTTTTCAACACTAACACAAGTGCGAAAAGTCGTTTTCCCACACTAATACAATTGCAAAAGTGGTTTTCTGCACCAACACAAGTGCGAAAAGTGGTTTTTCAACACTAACACAAGTGCGAAAAGTGGTTTTTCAACACTATCACAAGTGGAAAAAGTGTTTTTTCCACACTAATACAAGTGCAAAAGTGGTTTCCTGCACCAACACAAGTGCGAAAAGTGGTTTTTCAACACTAACACAAGTGCGAAAAGTGGTTTTTCAACACTAACACAAGTCCGAAAAGTGGTTTTTCCACACTAATACAAGTGCAAAAGTGGTTTCCTGCACCAACACAAGTGCGAAAAGTGTTTTTTCAACACTAACACAAGTGCGAAAAGTGGTTTTTCAACATTATCACAAGTGCAAAAAGGGTTTTTCCACACTAATACAGGTGCAAAAGTGGTTTCCTGCACCAACACAAGTGCGAAAAGTGGTTTTTCAACACTAACACAAGTGCGAAAAGTGGTTTTTCAACACTATCACAAGTGCAAAAAGTGTTTTTTCCACACTAATACAAGTGCAAAAGTGGTTTCCTGCACCAACACAAGTGCGAAAAGTGGTTTTTCAACACTAACACAAGTGCGAAAAGTGGATTTTCAACACTAACGCAAGTGCGAAAAGTGTTTTTTCCACACTAATACAAGTGCAAAAGTGGTTTCTTGCACCAACACAAGTGCGAAAAGTGGTTTTTCAACACTAACACAAGTGCGAAAAGTGGTTTTTTATCACTAACACAAGTGCGAAAAGTGGTTTTTCAACACTAACACAAGTGCGAAAAGTGGTTTTTCCACACTAATACAAGTGCAAAAGTGGTTTCCTGCACCAACACAAGTGCGATAAGTGGTTTTTCAACAATAACACAAGTGCGAAAAGTGTTTTTTCAACACTAACACAAGTGCGAAAAGTGGTTTTTCAACACTAACACAAGTGCGAAAAGTGGTTTTTCAACACTATCACAAGTGCAAAAAGTGTTTTTTCCACACTAATACAAGTGCAAAAGTGGTTTCCTGCACCAACACAAGTGCGCAAAGTGGTTTTTCAACACTAACACAAGTGCGAAAAGTGGTTTTTCAACACTAACACAAGTGCGAAAAGTGGTTTTTCAACACTAACACAAGTGCGAAAAGTGGTTTTTCCACACTAATACAAGTGCAAAAGTGGTTTCCTGCACCAACACAAGTGCGAAAAGTGGTTTTTCAACACTAACACAAGTGCGAAAAGTGGTTTTTCAACACTATCACAAGTGCGAAAAGTGTTTTTCCCACACTAATACAAGTGCAAAAGAGGTTTCCTGCACCAACACAAGTGCGAAAAGTGGTTTTTCAACACTAACACCAGTGCGAAAAGTGGTTTTTCAACACTAACACAACTGCGAAAAGTGGTTTTTCAACACTATCACAAGTGCAAAAAGTGTTTTTTCCACACTAATACAAGTGCAAAAGTGGTTTCCTGCACCAACACAAGTGCGAAAAGTGGTTTTTCAACACTAACACAAGTGCGAAAAGTGGTTTTTCAACACTAACACAAGTGCGAAAAGTGGTTTTTGCACACTAATACATGTGCAAAAGTGGTTTCCTGCACCAACACAAGTGTGAAAAGTGGTTTTTCAACACTAACACAAGTGCGAAAAGTGGTTTTTCAACAATAACACAAGTGCGAAAAGTGTTTTTTCCACACTAATACAAGTGCAAAAGTGGTTTCCTGCACCAACACAAGTGCGAAAAGTGGTTTTTCAACACTAACACAAGTGCGAAAAGTGGTTTTTCAACACTAACACAAGTGCGAAAAGTGGTTTTTCAACACTAACACAAGTGCGAAAAGTGGTTTTTCCACACTAATACAAGTGCAAAAGTGGTTTCCTGCACCAACACAAGTGCGAAAAGTGGTTTTTCAACACTAACACAAGTGCGAAAAGTGGTTTTTCAACACTAACACAAGTGCGAAAAGTGTTTTTCCCACACTAATACAAGTGCAAAAGTGGTTTCCTGCACCAACACAAGTGCGAAAAGTGGTTTTTCAACACTAACACAAGTGCGAAAAGTGGTTCTTCAACACTAACACAAGTGCGAAAAGTGTTTTTTCCACACTAATACAAGTGCAAAAGTGGTTTCCTGCACCAACACAAGTGCGAAAAGTGGTTTTTCAACACTAACACAAGTGCGAAAAGTGGTTTTTCAACACTAACACAAGTGCAAAAAGTGGTTTTTCAACACTAACACAAGTGCGAAAAGTGGTTTTTCAACACTATCACAAGTGCAAAAAGTGTTTTTTCCACACTAATACAAGTGCAAAAGTGGTTTCCTGCACCAACACAAGTGCGAAAAGTGGTTTTTCAACACTAACACAAGTGCGAAAAGTTGTTTTTCAACACTATCACAAGTGTGAAAAGTGTTTTTTCCACACTATTACAAGTGCAAAAGTGGTTTCCTGCACCAACACAAGTGCGAAAAGTGGTTTTTCAACACTAACACAAGTGCGAAAAGTGGTTTTTCAACACTACCACAAGTGCGAAAAGTGGTTTTTCAACACTATCACAAGTGCAAAAAGTGTTTTTCCACACTAATACAAGTGCAAAAGTGGTTTCCTGCACCAACACAAGTGCGAAAAGTGGTTTTTCAACACTAACACAAGTGCGAAAAGTGGTTTTTCAACACTAACACAAGTGCGAAAAGTGGTTTTTCCACACTAATACAAGTGCAAAAGTGGTTTCCTGCACCAACACAAGTGCGAAAAGTGTTTTTTCAACACTAACACAAGTGCGAAAAGTGGTTTTTCAACACTATCACAAGTGCAAAAAGTGTTTTTTCCACACTAATACAAGTGCAAAAGTGGTTTCCTGCACCAACACAAGTGCGAAAAGTGGTTTTTCAACACTAACACAAGTGCGAAAAGTGGTTTTTCAACACTAACACAAGTGCGAAAAGTGTTTTTCCACACTAATACAAGTGCAAAAGTGGTTTCCTGCACCAACACAGGTGGGACAAGTGGTTTTTCAACACTAACACAAGTGCGAAAAGTGGTTTTTCAACACTAACACAAGTGCGAAAAGTGTTTTTTCCACACTAATACAAGTGCAAAAGTGGTTTCCTGCACCAACACAAGTGCGAAAAGTGGTTTTTCAACACGAACACAAGTGCGAAAAGTGGTTTTTCAACACTAACACAAGTGCGAAAAATGGTTTTTCCACACTAATACAAGTGCAAAAGTGGTTTCCTGCACCAACACAAGTGCGAAAAGTGGTTTTTCAACACTAACACAAGTGCGAAAAGTGGTTTTTCAACACTATCACAAGTGCAAAAAGTGTTTTTTCCACACTAACACAAGTGCAAAAAGTGGTTTTTCAACACTAACACAAGTGCGAAAAGTGGTTTTTCCACGCTAATACAAGTGCAAAACTGGTTTCCTGCAACTAACACAAGTGCGAAAAGTGGTTTTTCAACACTAACACAAGTGCGAAAAGTGGTTTTTCAACACTATCACAAGTGCAAAAAGTGTTTTTTACACACTAATACAAGTGCAAAAGTGGTTTCCTGCACCAACACAAGTGCGAAAAGTGGTTTTTCAACACTAACACAAGTGCAAAAAGTGGTTTTTCAACACTAACACAAGTGCGAAAAGTGTTTTTTCCACACTAATACAAGTGCAAAAGTGGTTTCCTGCACCAACACAAGTGCGAAAAGTGGTTTTTCAACACTAATACAAGTGCGAAAAGTGGTTTTTCAACACTAACACAAGTGCGAAAAGTGGTTTTTCAACACTAACACAAGTGCGAAAAGTCGTTTTTCCACACTAATACAATTGCAAAAGTGGTTTTCTGCACCAACACAAGTGCGAAAAGTGGTTTTTCAACACTAACACAAGTGCGAAAAGTGGTTTTTCAACACTATCACAAGTGGAAAAAGTGTTTTTTCCACACTAATACAAGTGCAAAAGTGGTTTCCTGCACCAACACAAGTGCGAAAAGTGGTTTTTCAACACTAACACAAGTGCGAAAAGTGGTTTTTCAACACTAACACAAGTCCGAAAAGTGGTTTTTCCACACTAATACAAGTGCAAAAGTGGTTTCCTGCACCAACACTAGTGCGAAAAGTGGTTTTTCAACACTAACACAAGTGCGAAAAGTGGTTTTTCAACACTATCACAAGTGCAAAAAGTGTTTTTTCCACACTAACACAAGTGCAAAAAGTGGTTTTTCAACACTAACACAAGTGCGAAAAGTGGTTTTTCCACGCTAATACAAGTGCAAAACTGGTTTCCTGCAACTAACACAAGTGCGAAAAGTGGTTTTTCAACACTAACACAAGTGCGAAAAGTGGTTTTTCAACACTATCACAAGTGCAAAAAGTGTTTTTTCCACACTAATACAAGTGCAAAAGTGGTTTCCTGCACCAACACAAGTGCGAAAAGTGGTTTTTCAACACTAACACAAGTGCAAAAAGTGGTTTTTCAACACTAACACAAGTGCGAAAAGTGTTTTTTCCACACTAATACAAGTGCAAAAGTGGTTTCCTGCACCAACACAAGTGCGAAAAGTGGTTTTTCAACACTAATACAAGTGCGAAAAGTGGTTTTTCAACACTAACACAAGTGCGAAAAGTGGTTTTTCAACACTAACACAAGTGCGAAAAGTCGTTTTTCCACACTAATACAATTGCAAAAGTGGTTTTCTGCACCAACACAAGTGCGAAAAGTGGTTTTTCAACACTAACACAAGTGCGAAAAGTGGTTTTTCAACACTATCACAAGTGGAAAAAGTGTTTTTTCCACACTAATACAAGTGCAAAAGTGGTTTCCTGCACCAACACAAGTGCGAAAAGTGGTTTTTCAACACTAACACAAGTGCGAAAAGTGGTTTTTCAACACTAACACAAGTCCGAAAAGTGGTTTTTCCACACTAATACAAGTGCAAAAGTGGTTTCCTGCACCAACACAAGTGCGAAAAGTGTTTTTTCAACACTAACACAAGTGCGAAAAGTGGTTTTTCAACAATAACACAAGTGCGAAAAGTGTTTTTTCCACACTAATACAAGTGCAAAAGTGGTTTCCTGCACCAACACAAGTGCGAAAAGTGGTTTTTCAACACTAACACAAGTGCGAAAAGTGGTTTTTCAACACTAACACAAGTGCGAAAAGTGGTTTTTCCACACTAATACAAGTGCAAAAGTGGTTTCCTGCACCAACACAAGTGCGAAAAGTGGTTTTTCAACACTAACACAAGTGCGAAAAGTGGTTTTTCAACACTAACACAAGTGCGAAAAGTGGTTTTTCCACACTAATACAAGTGCAAAAGTGGTTTCCTGCACCAACACAAGTGCGAAAAGTGGTTTTTCAACACTAACACAAGTGCGAAAAGTGGTTTTTCAACACTATCACAAGTGCGAAAAGTGTTTTTTCCACACTAATACAAGTGCAAAAGTGGTTTCCTGCATGAACACAAGTGCGAAAAGTGGTTTTTCAACACTAACACAAGTGCGAAAAGTGTTTTTTCAACACTAACACAAGTGCGAAAAGTGGTTTTTCAACACTATCACAAGTGCAAAAAGTGTTTTTTCCACTCTAATACAAGTGCAAAAGTGGGTTCCTGCACCAACACAAGTGCGAAAAGTGGTTTTTCAACACTAACGCAGGTGCGAAAAGTGGTTTTTCAACCCTTAACACAAGTGCGAAAAGTGGTTTTCCACACTAATACAAGTGCAAAAGTGGTTTCCTGCACCAATACAAGTGCGAAAAGTGGTTTTTCAACACTAACACAAGTGCGAAAAGTGGTTTTTCAACACTAACACAAGTGTGAAAAGTGGTTTTTCCACACTAATACAAGTGCAAAAGTGGTTTCCTGCACCAACACAAGTGCGAAAAGTGGTTTTTCAACACTAACACAAGTGCGAAAAGTGGTTTTTCAACACTAACGCAAGTGCGAAAAGTGTTTTTTCCACACTAATACAAGTGTAAAAGTGGTTTCCTGCACCAACACAAGTGCGAAAAGTGGTTTTTCAACACTAACACAAGTGCGAAAAGTGGTTTTTCAACACTAACACAAGTGCGAAAAGTGGTTTTTCAACACTAACACAAGTGCGAAAAGTGGTTTTTCCACACTAATACAAGTGCAAAAGTGGTTGCCTGCACCAACACAAGTGCGAAAAGTGGTTTTTCAACACTAACACAAGTGCGAAAAGTGGTTTTTCAACACTATCACAAGTGCGAAAAGTGTTTTTTCCACACTTATACAAGTGCAAAAGTGGTTTCCTGCACCAACACAAGTGCGAAAAGTGGTTTTTCAACACTAACACAAGTGCGAAAAGTGGTTTTTCAACACTAACACAAGTGCGAAAAGTGGTTTTTCCACACTAATACAAGTGCAAAAGTGGTTTCCTGCACCAACACAAGTGCGAAAAGTGGTTTTTCAACACTAACACAAGTGCGAAAAGTGGTTTTTCAACACTAACACAAGTGCGAAAAGTGTTTTTTCCACACTAATACAAGTGCAAAAGTGGTTTCCTGCACCAACACAAGTGCGAAAAGTGGTTTTTCAACACTAACACAAGTGCGAAAAGTGGTTCTTCAACACTAACACAAGTGCGAAAAGTGTTTTTTCCACACTAATACAAGTGCAAAAGTGGTTTCCTGCACCAACACAAGTGCGAAAAGTGGTTTTTCAACACTAACACAAGTGCGAAAAGTGGTTTTTCAACACTAACACAAGTGCAAAAAGTGGTTTTTCAACACTAACACAAGTGCGAAAAGTGGTTTTTCCACACTAATACAAGTGCAAAAGTGGTTTCCTGCACCAACACAAGTCCGAAAAGTGGTTTTTCAACACTAACACAAGTGCGAAAAGTTGTTTTTCAACACTATCACAAGTGCGAAAAGTGTTTTTTCCACACTATTACAAGTGCAAAAGTGGTTTCCTGCACCAACACAAGTGCGAAAAGTGGTTTTTCAACACTAACACAAGTGCGAAAAGTGGTTTTTCAACACTAACACAAGTGCGAAAAGTGGTTTTTCAACACTATCACAAGTGCAAAAAGTGTTTTTCCACACTAATACAAGTGCAAAAGTGGTTTCCTGCACCAACACAAGTGCGAAAAGTGGTTTTTCAACACTAACACAAGTGCGAAAAGTGGTTTTTCAACACTAACACAAGTGCGAAAAGTGGTTTTTCCACACTAATACAAGTGCAAAAGTGGTTTCCTGCACCAACACAAGTGCGAAAAGTGGTTTTTCAACACTAACACAAGTGCGAAAAGTGGTTTTTCAACACTATCACAAGTGCAAAAAGTGTTTTTTCCACACTAATACAAGTGCAAAAGTGGTTTCCTGCACCAACACAAGTGCGAAAAGTGGTTTTTCAACACTAACACAAGTGCGAAAAGTGGTTTTTCAACACTAACACAAGTGCGAAAAGTGTTTTTCCACACTAATACAAGTGCAAAAGTGGTTTCCTGCACCAACACAGGTGGGAAAAGTGGTTTTTCAACACTAACACAAGTGCGAAAAGTGGTTTTTCAACACTAACACAAGTGCGAAAAGTGTTTTTTCCACACTAATACAAGTGCAAAAGTGGTTTCCTGCACCAACACAAGTGCGAAAAGTGGTTTTTCAACACGAACACAAGTGCGAAAAGTGGTTTTTCAACACTAACACAAGTGCGAAAAATGGTTTTTCCACACTAATACAAGTGCAAAAGTGGTTTCCTGCACCAACACAAGTGCGAAAAGTGGTTTTTCAACACTAACACAAGTGCGAAAAGTGGTTTTTCAACACTATCACAAGTGCAAAAAGTGTTTTTTCCACACTAACACAAGTGCAAAAAGTGGTTTTTCAACACTAATACAAGTGCGAAAAGTGGTTTTTCCACGCTAATACAAGTGCAAAACTGGTTTCCTGCAACTAACACAAGTGCGAAAAGTGGTTTTTCAACACTAACACAAGTGCGAAAAGTGGTTTTTCAACACTATCACAAGTGCAAAAAGTGTTTTTTCCACACTAATACAAGTGCAAAAGTGGTTTCCTGCACCAACACAAGTGCGAAAAGTGGTTTTTCAACACTAACACAAGTGCAAAAAGTGGTTTTTCAACACTAACACAAGTGCGAAAAGTGTTTTTTCCACACTAATACAAGTGCAAAAGTGGTTTCCTGCACCAACACAAGTGCGAAAAGTGGTTTTTCAACACTAATACAAGTGCGAAAAGTGGTTTTTCAACACTAACACAAGTGCGAAAAGTGGTTTTTCAACACTAACACAAGTGCGAAAAGTCGTTTTTCCACACTAATACAATTGCAAAAGTGGTTTTCTGCACCAACACAAGTGCGAAAAGTGGTTTTTCAACACTAACACAAGTGCGAAAAGTGGTTTTTCAACACTATCACAAGTGGAAAAAGTGTTTTTTCCACACTAATACAAGTGCAAAAGTGGTTTCCTGCACCAACACAAGTGCGAAAAGTGGTTTTTCAACACTAACACAAGTGCGAAAAGTGGTTTTTCAACACTAACACAAGTCCGAAAAGTGGTTTTTCCACACTAATACAAGTGCAAAAGTGGTTTCCTGCACCAACACAAGTGCGAAAAGTGTTTTTTCAACACTAACACAAGTGCGAAAAGTGGTTTTTCAACATTATCACAAGTGCAAAAAGGGTTTTTCCACACTAATACAGGTGCAAAAGTGGTTTCCTGCACCAACACAAGTGCGAAAAGTGGTTTTTCAACACTAACACAAGTGCGAAAAGTGGTTTTTCAACACTATCACAAGTGCAAAAAGTGTTTTTTCCACACTAATACAAGTGCAAAAGTGGTTTCCTGCACCAACACAAGTGCGAAAAGTGGTTTTTCAACACTAACACAAGTGCGAAAAGTGGTTTTTCAACACTAACGCAAGTGCGAAAAGTGTTTTTTCCACACTAATACAAGTGCAAAAGTGGTTTCTTGCACCAACACAAGTGCGAAAAGTGGTTTTTCAACACTAACACAAGTGCGAAAAGTGGTTTTTTATCACTAACACAAGTGCGAAAAGTGGTTTTTCAACACTAACACAAGTGCGAAAAGTGGTTTTTCCACACTAATACAAGTGCAAAAGTGGTTTCCTGCACCAACACAAGTGCGATAAGTGGTTTTTCAACAATAACACAAGTGCGAAAAGTGTTTTTTCAACACTAACACAAGTGCGAAAAGTGGTTTTTCAACACTAACACAAGTGCGAAAAGTGGTTTTTCAACACTATCACAAGTGCAAAAAGTGTTTTTTCCACACTAATACAAGTGCAAAAGTGGTTTCCTGCACCAACACAAGTGCGCAAAGTGGTTTTTCAACACTAACACAAGTGCGAAAAGTGGTTTTTCAACACTAACACAAGTGCGAAAAGTGGTTTTTCAACACTAACACAAGTGCGAAAAGTGGTTTTTCCACACTAATACAAGTGCAAAAGTGGTTTCCTGCACCAACACAAGTGCGAAAAGTGGTTTTTCAACACTAACACAAGTGCGAAAAGTGGTTTTTCAACACTATCACAAGTGCGAAAAGTGTTTTTCCCACACTAATACAAGTGCAAAAGTGGTTTCCTGCACCAACACAAGTGCGAAAAGTGGTTTTTCAACACTAACACCAGTGCGAAAAGTGGTTTTTCAACACTAACACAACTGCGAAAAGTGGTTTTTCAACACTATCACAAGTGCAAAAAGTGTTTTTTCCACACTAATACAAGTGCAAAAGTGGTTTCCTGCACCAACACAAGTGCGAAAAGTGGTTTTTCAACACTAACACAAGTGCGAAAAGTGGTTTTTCAACACTAACACAAGTGCGAAAAGTGGTTTTTGCACACTAATACATGTGCAAAAGTGGTTTCCTGCACCAACACAAGTGTGAAAAGTGGTTTTTCAACACTAACACAAGTGCGAAAAGTGGTTTTTCAACAATAACACAAGTGCGAAAAGTGTTTTTTCCACACTAATACAAGTGCAAAAGTGGTTTCCTGCACCAACACAAGTGCGAAAAGTGGTTTTTCAACACTAACACAAGTGCGAAAAGTGGTTTTTCAACACTAACACAAGTGCGAAAAGTGGTTTTTCAACACTAACACAAGTGCGAAAAGTGGTTTTTCCACACTAATACAAGTGCAAAAGTGGTTTCCTGCACCAACACAAGTGCGAAAAGTGGTTTTTCAACACTAACACAAGTGCGAAAAGTGGTTTTTCAACACTAACACAAGTGCGAAAAGTGTTTTTCCCACACTAATACAAGTGCAAAAGTGGTTTCCTGCACCAACACAAGTGCGAAAAGTGGTTTTTCAACACTAACACAAGTGCGAAAAGTGGTTCTTCAACACTAACACAAGTGCGAAAAGTGTTTTTTCCACACTAATACAAGTGCAAAAGTGGTTTCCTGCACCAACACAAGTGCGAAAAGTGGTTTTTCAACACTAACACAAGTGCGAAAAGTGGTTTTTCAACACTAACACAAGTGCAAAAAGTGGTTTTTCAACACTAACACAAGTGCGAAAAGTGGTTTTTCCACACTAATACAAGTGCAAAAGTGGTTTCCTGCACCAACACAAGTCCGAAAAGTGGTTTTTCAACACTAACACAAGTGCGAAAAGTTGTTTTTCAACACTATCACAAGTGCGAAAAGTGTTTTTTCCACACTATTACAAGTGCAAAAGTGGTTTCCTGCACCAACACAAGTGCGAAAAGTGGTTTTTCAACACTAACACAAGTGCGAAAAGTGGTTTTTCAACACTACCACAAGTGCGAAAAGTGGTTTTTCAACACTATCACAAGTGCAAAAAGTGTTTTTCCACACTAATACAAGTGCAAAAGTGGTTTCCTGCACCAACACAAGTGCGAAAAGTGGTTTTTCAACACTAACACAAGTGCGAAAAGTGGTTTTTCAACACTAACACAAGTGCGAAAAGTGGTTTTTCCACACTAATACAAGTGCAAAAGTGGTTTCCTGCACCAACACAAGTGCGAAAAGTGGTTTTTCAACACTAACACAAGTGCGAAAAGTGGTTTTTCAACACTATCACAAGTGCAAAAAGTGTTTATTCCACACTAATACAAGTGCAAAAGTGGTTTCCTGCACCAACACAAGTGCGAAAAGTGGTTTTTCAACACTAACACAAGTGCGAAAAGTGTTTTTTCAACACTAACACAAGTGCGAAAAGTGGTTTTTCAACACTATCACAAGTGCAAAAAGTGTTTTTTCCACTCTAATACAAGTGCAAAAGTGGGTTCCTGCACCAACACAAGTGCGAAAAGTGGTTTTTCAACACTAACACAGGTGCGAAAAGTGGTTTTTCAACACTAACACAAGTGCGAAAAGTGGTTTTCCACACTAATACAAGTGCAAAAGTGGTTTCCTGCACCAATACAAGTGCGAAAAGTGGTTTTTCAACACTAACACAAGTGCGAAAAGTGGTTTTTCAACACTAACACAAGTGTGAAAAGTGGTTTTTCCACACTAATACAAGTGCAAAAGTGGTTTCCTGCACCAACACAAGTGCGAAAAGCGGTTTTTCAACACTAACACAAGTGCGAAAAGTGGTTTTTCAACACTAACGCAAGTGCGAAAAGTGTTTTTTCCACACTAATACAAGTGCAAAAGTGGTTTCCTGCACCAACACAAGTGCGAAAAGTGGTTTTTCAACACTAACACAAGTGCGAAAAGTGGTTTTTCAACACTAACACAAGTGCGAAAAGTGGTTTTTCCACACTAATACAAGTGCAAAAGTGGTTGCCTGCACCAACACAAGTGCGAAAAGTGGTTTTTCAACACTAACACAAGTGCGAAAAGTGGTTTTCAACACTATCACAAGTGCGAAAAGTGTTTTTTCCACACTTATACAAGTGCAAAAGTGGTTTCCTGCACCAACACAAGTGCGAAAAGTGGTTTTTCAACACTAACACAAGTGCGAAAAGTGGTTTTTCAACACTAACACAAGTGCGAAAAGTGGTTTTTCCACACTAATACAAGTGCAAAAGTGGTTTCCTGCACCAACACAAGTGCGAAAAGTGGTTTTTCAATACTAACACAAGTGCGAAAAGTGGTTTTTCAACACTAACACAAGTGCGAAAAGTGTTTTTTCCACACTAATACAAGTGCAAAAGTGGTTTCCTGCACCAACACAAGTGCGAAAAGTGGTTTTTCAACACTAACACAAGTGCGAAAAGTGGTTCTTCAACACTAACACAAGTGCGAAAAGTGTTTTTTCCACACTAATACAAGTGCAAAAGTGGTTTCCTGCACCAACACAAGTGCGAAAAGTGGTTTTTCAACACTAACACAAGTGCGAAAAGTGGTTTTTCAACACTAACACAAGTGCAAAAAGTGGTTTTTCAACACTAACACAAGTGCGAAAAGTGGTTTTTCCACACTAATACAAGTGCAAAAGTGGTTTCCTGCACCAACACAAGTCCGAAAAGTGGTTTTTCAACACTAACACAAGTGCGAAAAGTTGTTTTTCAACACTATCACAAGTGCGAAAAGTGTTTTTTCCACACTATTACAAGTGCAAAAGTGGTTTCCTGCACCAACACAAGTGCGAAAAGTGGTTTTTCAACACTAACACAAGTGCGAAAAGTGGTTTTTCAACACTATCACAAGTGCAAAAAGTGTTTTTTCCACACTAATACACGTGCAAAATTGGTTTCCTGCACCAACACAAGTGCGAAGAGTGGTTTTTCAACACTAACACAAGTGCGAAAAGTGGTTTTTCAACACTAACGCAAGTGCGAAAAGTGTTTTTTCCACACTAATACAAGTGCAAAAGTGGTTTCTTGCACCAACACAAGTGCGAAAAGTGGTTTTTCAACACTAACACAAGTGCGAAAAGTGGTTTTTCATCACTAACACAAGTGCGAAAAGTGGTTTTTCAACACTAACACAAGTGCGAAAAGTGGTTTTTCCACACTAATACAAGTGCAAAAGTGGTTTCCTGCACCAACACAAGTGCGAAAAGTGGTTTTTCAACACTAACACAAGTGCGAAAAGTGGTTTTTCAACACTATCACAAGTGCGAAAAGTGTTTTTTCCACACTAATACAAGTGCAAAAGTGGTTTCCTGCACGAACACAAGTGCGAAAAGTGGTTTTTCAACACTAACACAAGTGCGAAAAGTGGTTTTTCAACACTATCACAAGTGCAAAAAGTGTTTTTTCCACACTAATACAAGTGCAAAAGTGGTTTCCTGCACCAACACAAGTGCAAAAAGTGGTTTTTCAACACTAACACAAGTGCGAAAAGTGGTTTTTCAACACTAACACAAGTGTGAAAAGTGGTTTTTCAACACTAACACAAGTGCAAAAAGTGGTTTTTCAACACTAACACAAGTGCGAAAAGTGGTTTTTCCACACTAATACAAGTGCAAAAGTGGTTTCCTGCACCAACACAAGTGCGAAAAGTGGTTTTTCAACACTAACACAAGTGCGAAAAGTGGTTTTTCAACACTAACACAAGTGCGAAAAGTGTTTTTTCCACACTAATACAAGTGCAAAAGTGGTTTCCTGCACCAACACAAGTGCGAAAAGTGGTTTTTCAACACTAACACAAGTGCGAAAACTGGTTCTTCAACACTAACACAAGTGCGAAAAGTGTTTTTTCCACACTAATACAAGTGCAAAAGTGGTTTCCTGCACCAACACAAGTGTGAAAAGTGGTTTTTCAACACTAACACAAGTGCGAAAAGTGGTTTTTCAACACTAACACAAGTGCAAAAAGTGGTTTTTCAACACTAACACAAGTGCGAAAAGTGGTTTTTCCACACTAATACAAGTGCAAAAGTGGTTTCCTGCACCTACACAAGTCCGAAAAGTGGTTTTTCAACACTAACACAAGTGCGAAAAGTTGTTTTTCAACACTATCACAAGTGCGAAAAGTGTTTTTCCACACTATTACAAGTGCAAAAGTGGTTTCCTGCACCAACACAAGTGCAAAAAGTGGTTTTTCAACACTAACACAAGTGCAAAAAGTGGTTTTTCAACACTAACACAAGTGCGAAAAGTGGTTTTTCAACACTAACACAAGTGCAAAAAGTGGTTTTTCAACACTAACACAAGTGCGAAAAGTGGTTTTTCCACACTAATACAAGTGCAAAAGTGGTTTCCTGCACCAACACAAGTCCGAAAAGTGGTTTTTCAACACTAACACAAGTGCGAAAAGTTGTTTTTCAACACTATCACAAGTGCGAAAAGTGTTTTTTCCACACTATTACAAGTGCAAAAGTGGTTTCCTGCACCAACACAAGTGCGAAAAGTGGTTTTTCAACACTAACACAAGTGCGAAAAGTGGTTTTTCAACACTAACACAAGTGCGAAAAGTGGTTTTTCAACACTATCACAAGTGCAAAAAGTGTTTTTTCCACACTAATACAAGTGCAAAAGTGGTTTCCTGCACCAACACAAGTGCGAAAAGTGGTTTTTCAACACTAACACAAGTGCGAAAAGTGGTTTTTCAACACTAACACAAGTGCGAAAAGTGGTTTTTCCACACTAATACAAGTGCAAAAGTGGTTTCCTGCACCAACACAAGTGCGAAAAGTGGTTTTTCAACACTAACACAAGTGCGAAAAGTGGTTTTTCAACACTATCACAAGTGCAAAAAGTGTTTTTTCCACACTAATACAAGTGCAAAAGTGGTTTCCTGCACCAACACAAGTGCGAAAAGTGGTTTTTCAACACTAACACAAGTGCGAAAAGTGGTTTTTCAACACTAACACAAGTGCGAAAAGTGTTTTTCCACACTAATACAAGTGCAAAAGTGGTTTCCTGCACCAACACAGGTGGGAAAAGTGGTTTTTCAACACTAATACAAGTGCGAAAAGTGGTTTTTCAACACTAACACAAGTGCGAAAAGTGTTTTTTCCACACTAATACAAGTGCAAAAGTGGTTTCCTGCACCAACACAAGTGCGAAAAGTGGTTTTTCAACACTAACACAAGTGCGAAAAGTGGTTCTTCAACACTAACACAAGTGCGAAAAGTGTTTTTTCCACACTAATACAAGTGCAAAAGTGGTTTCCTGCACCAACACAAGTGCGAAAAGTGGTTTTTCAACACAAACACAAGTGCGAAAAGTGGTTTTTCAACACTAACACAAGTGCGAAAAGTGGTTTTTCAACACTAACACAAGTGCGAAAAGTAGTTTTTCCACACTAATACAATTGCAAAAGTGGTTTCCTGCACCAACACAAGTGCGAAAAGTGGTTTTTCAACACTAACACAAGTGCGAAAAGTGGTTTTTCAACACTAACGCAAGTGCGAAAAGTGTTTTTTCCACACTAATACAAGTGCAAAAGTGGTTTCCTGCACCAACACAAGTGCGAAAAGTGGTTTTTCAACACTAACACAAGTGCGAAAAGTGGTTTTTCAACACTAACACAAGTGCGAAAAGTGGTTTTTCAACACTAACACAAGTGCGAAAAGTGGTTTTTCCACACTAATACAAGTGCAAAAGTGGTTTCCTGCACCAACACAAGTGCGAAAAGTGGTTTTTCAACACTAACACAAGTGCGAAAAGTGGTTTTTCAACACTATCACAAGTGCGAAAAGTGTTTTTTCCACACTAATACAAGTGCAAAAGTGGTTTCCTGCACCAACAGAAGTGCGAAAAGTGGTTTTTCAACACTAACACAAGTGCGAAAAGTGGTTTTCAACACTAACACAAGTGCGAAAAGTGGTTTTTCAACACTATCACAAGTGCAAAAAGTGTTTTTTCCACACTAATACAAGTGCAAAAGTGGTTTCCTACACCAACACAAGTGCGAAAAGTGGTTTTTCAACACTAACACAAGTGCGAAAAGTGGTTTTTCAACACTAACACAAGCGCGAAAAGTGGTTTTTCAACACTATCACAAGTGCGAAAAGTGTTTTTTCCACACTAATACAAGTGCAAAAGTGGTTTCCTGCACGAACACAAGTGCGAAAAGTGGTTTTTCAACACTAACACAAGTGCGAAAAGTCGTTTTTCCACACTAATACAATTGCAAAAGTGGTTTTCTGCACCAACACAAGTGCGAAAAGTGGTTTTTCAACACTAACACAAGTGCGAAAAGTGGTTTTTCAACACTATCACAAGTGCAAAAAGTGTTTTTTCCACACTAATACACGTGCAAAATTGGTTTCCTGCACCAACACAAGTGCGAAGAGTGGTTTTTCAACACTAACACAAGTGCGAAAAGTGGTTTTTCAACACTAACGCAAGTGCGAAAAGTGTTTTTTCCACACTAATACAAGTGCAAAAGTGGTTTCTTGCACCAACACAAGTGCGAAAAGTGGTTTTTCAACACTAACACAAGTGCGAAAAGTGGTTTTTCATCACTAACACAAGTGCGAAAAGTGGTTTTTCAACACTAACACAAGTGCGAAAAGTGGTTTTTCCACACTAATACAAGTGCAAAAGTGGTTTCCTGCACCAACACAAGTGCGAAAAGTGGTTTTTCAACACTAACACAAGTGCGAAAAGTGGTTTTTCAACACTATCACAAGTGCGAAAAGTGTTTTTTCCACACTAATACAAGTGCAAAAGTGGTTTCCTGCATGAACACAAGTGCGAAAAGTGGTTTTTCAACACTAACACAAGTGCGAAAAGTGTTTTTTCAACACTAACACAAGTGCGAAAAGTGGTTTTTCAACACTATCACAAGTGTAAAAAGTGTTTTTCCACTCTAATACAAGTGCAAAAGTGGGTTCCTGCACCAACACAAGTGCGAAAAGTGGTTTTTCAACACTAACACAGGTGCGAAAAGTGGTTTTTCAACACTAACACAAGTGCGAAAAGTGGTTTTTCCACACTAATACAAGTGCAAAAGTGGTTTCCTGCACAAACACAAGTGCGAAAAGTGGTTTTTCAATACTAACACAAGTGCGAAAAGTCGTTTTTCAACACTATCACAAGTGCAAAAAGTGTTTTTTCCACACTAATACAAATGCAAAAGTGGTTTCCTGCACCAACACAAGTGCGAAAAGTGGTATTTCAACACTAACACAAGTGCGAAAAGTGGTTTTTCAACACTATCACAAGTGCAAAAAGTGTTTTTTCCACACTAATACAAGTGCAAAAGTGGTTTCCTGCACCAACACAAGTGCGAAAAGTGGTTTTTCAACACTAACACAAGTGCGAAAAGTGTTTTTTCAACACTAACACAAGTGCGAAAAGTGGTTTTTCAACACTAACACAAGTGCAAAAAGTGGTTTTTCAACACTAACACAAGTGCGAAAAGTGGTTTTTCCACACTAATACAAGTGCAAAAGTGGTTTCCTGCACCAACACAAGTGCGAAAAGTGGTTTTTCAACACTAACACAAGTGCGAAAAGTGGTTTTTCAACACTAACACAAGTGCGAAAAGTGTTTTTTCCACACTAATACAAGTGCAAAAGTGGTTTCCTGCACCAACACAAGTGCGAAAAGTGGTTTTTCAACACTAACACAAGTGCGAAAAGTGGTTCTTCAACACTAACACAAGTGCGAAAAGTGTTTTTTCCACACTAATACAAGTGCAAAAGTGGTTTCCTGCACCAACACAAGTGTGAAAAGTGGTTTTTCAACACTAACACAAGTGCGAAAAGTGGTTTTTCAACACTAACACAAGTGCAAAAAGTGGTTTTTCAACACTAACACAAGTGCGAAAAGTGGTTTTTCCAAACTAATACAAGTGCAAAAGTGGTTTCCTGCACCAACACAAGTCCGAAAAGTGGTTTTTCAACACTAACACAAGTGCGAAAAGTTGTTTTTCAACACTATCACAAGTGCGAAAAGTGTTTTTTCCACACTATTACAAGTGCAAAAGTGGTTTCCTGCACCAACACAAGTGCAAAAAGTGGTTTTTCAACACTAACACAAGTGCGAAAAGTGGTTTTTCAACACTAACACAAGTGCGAAAAGTGGTTTTTCAACACTATCACAAGTGCAAAAAGTGTTTTTTCCACACTAATACAAGTGCAAAAGTGGTTTCCTGCACCAACACAAGTGCGAAAAGTGGTTTTTCAACACTAACACAAGTGCGAAAAGTGGTTTTTCAACACTAACACAAGTGCGAAAAGTGGTTGTTCCACACTAATACAAGTGCAAAAGTGGTTTCCTACACCAACACAAGTGCGAAAAGTGGTTTTTCAACACTAACACAAGTGCGAAAAGTGGTTTTTCAACACTATCACAAGTGCAAAAAGTGGTTTTTCCACACTAATACAAGTGCAAAAGTGGTTTCCTGCACAAACACAAGTGCGAAAAGTGGTTTTTCAACACTAACACAAGTGCGAAAAGTGGTTTTTCAACACTAACACAAGTGCGAAAAGTGTTTTTCCACACTAATACAAGTGCAAAAGTGGTTTCCTGCACCAACACAGGTGGGAAAAGTGGTTTTTCAACACTAACACAAGTGCGAAAAGTGGTTTTTTCAACACTAACACAAGTGCGAAAAGTGTTTTTTCCACACTAATACAAGTGCAAAAGTGGTTTCCTGCACCAACACAAGTGCGAAAAGTGGTTTTTCAACACGAACACAAGTGCAAAAAGTGGTTTTTCAACACGAACACAAGTGCGAAAAGTGGTTTTTCAACACTAACACAAGTGCGAAAAGTGGTTTTTCCACACTAATACAAGTGCAAAAGTGGTTTCCTGCACCAACACAAGTGCGAAAAGTGGTTTTTCAACACTAACACAAGTGCGAAAAGTGGTTTTTCAACACTATCACAAGTGCAAAAAGTGTTTTTTCCACACTAACACAAGTGCAAAAAGTGGTTTTTTCAACACTAACACAAGTGCGAAAAGTGGGTTTTCCTCGCTAATACAAGTGCAAAACTGGTTTCCTGCACTAACACAAGTGCGAAAAGTGGTTTTTCAACACTAACACAAGTGCGAAAAGTGGTTTTTCAACACTATCACAAGTGCAAAAAGTGTTTTTTCCACACTAATACAAGTGCAAAAGTGGTTTCCTGCACCAACACAAGTGCGAAAAGTGGTTTTTCAACACTAACACAAGTGCGAAAAGTGGTTTTTCAACACTAACACAAGTGCAAAAAGTGGTTTTTCAACACTAACACAAGTGCGAAAAGTGGTTTTTCCACACTAATACAAGTGCAAAAGTGGTTTCCTGCACCAACACAAGTCCGAAAAGTGGTTTTTCAACACTAACACAAGTGCGAAAAGTTGTTTTTCAACACTATCACAAGTGCGAAAAATGTTTTTTCCACACTATTACAAGTGCAAAAGTGGTTTCCTGCACCAACACAAGTGCGAAAAGTGGTTTTTCAACACTAACACAAGTGCGAAAAGTGGTTTTTCAACACTAACACAAGTGCGAAAAGTGGTTTTTCAACACTATCACAAGTGCAAAAAGTGTTTTTTCCACACTGATACAAGTGCAAAAGTGGTTTCCTGCACCAACACAAGTGCGAAAAGTGGTTTTTCAACACTAACACAAGTGCGAAAAGTGGTTTTTCAACACTAACACAAGTGCGAAAAGTGGTTTTTCCACACTAATACAAGTGCAAAAGTGGTTTCCTGCACCAACACAAGTGCGAAAAGTGGTTTTTCAACACTAACACAAGTGCGAAAAGTGGTTTTTCAACACTATCACAAGTGCAAAAAGTGTTTTTTCCACACTAATACAAGTGCAAAAGTGGTTTCCTGCACCAACACAAGTGCGAAAAGTGGTTTTTCAACACTAACACAAGTGCGAAAAGTGGTTTTTCAACACTAACACAAGTGCGAAAAGTGTTTTTCCACACTAATACAAGTGCAAAAGTGGTTTCCTGCACCAACACAGGTGGGAAAAGTGGTTTTTCAACACTAACACAAGTGCGAAAAGTGGTTTTTCAACACTAACACAAGTGCGAAAAGTGTTTTTTCCACACTAATACAAGTGCAAAAGTGGTTTCCTGCACCAACACAAGTGCGAAAAGTGGTTTTTCAACACGAACACAAGTGCAAAAAGTGGTTTTTCAACACTAACACAAGTGCGAAAAGTGGTTTTTCCACACTAATACAAGTGCAAAAGTGGTTTCCTGCACCAACACAAGTGCGAAAAGTGGTTTTTCAACACTAACACAAGTGCGAAAAGTGGTTTTTCAACACTATCACAAGTGCAAAAAGTGTTTTTTCCACACTAACACAAGTGCAAAAAGTGGTTTTTCAACACTAACACAAGTGCGAAAAGTGGTTTTTCCACGCTAATACAAGTGCAAAACTGGTTTCCTGCACTAACACAAGTGCGAAAAGTGGTTTTTCAACACTAACACAAGTGCGAAAAGTGGTTTTTCAACACTATCACAAGTCCAAAAAGTGTTTTTTCCACACTAATACAAGTGCAAAAGTGGTTTCCTGCACCAACACAAGTGCGAAAAGTGGTTTTTCAACACTAACACAAGTGCGAAAAGTGGTTTTTCAACACTAACGCAAGTGCGAAAAGTGTTTTTTCCACACTAATACAAGTGCAAAAGTGGTTTCTTGCACCAACACAAGTGCGAAAAGTGGTTTTTCAACACTAACACAAGTGCGAAAAGTGGTTTTTTTTATCACTAACACAAGTGCGAAAAGTGGTTTTTCAACACTAACACAAGTGCAAAAAGTGGTATTTCCACACTAATACAAGTGCAAAAGTGGTTTCCTGCACCAACACAAGTGCGAAAAGTGGTTTTTCAACACTAACACAAGTGCGAAAAGTGGTTTTTCAACACTATCACAAGTGCGAAAAGTGTTTTTTCCACACTAATACAAGTGCAAAGGTGGTTTCCTGCACGAACACAAGTGCGAAAAGTGGTTTTTCAACACTAACACAAGTGCGAAAAGTGGTTTTTCAACACTAACACAAGTGCGAAAAGTGGTTTTTCCACACTAATACAAGTGCAAAAGTGGTTTCCTGCACCAACACAAGTGCGAAAAGTGGTTTTTCAACACTAACACAAGTGCGAAAAGTGGTTTTTCAACACTATCACAAGTGCAAAAAGTGTTTTTTCCACACTAATACAAGTGCAAAAGTGGTTTCCTGCACCAACACAAGTGCGAAAAGTGGTTTTTCAACACTAACACAAGTGCGAAAAGTGGTTTTTCAACACTAACACAAGTGCGAAAAGTGTTTTTCCACACTAATACAAGTGCAAAAGTGGTTTCCTGCACCAACACAGGTGGGAAAAGTGGTTTTTCAACACTAACACAAGTGCGAAAAGTGGTTTTTCAACACTAACACAAGTGCGAAAAGTGTTTTTTCCACACTAATACAAGTGCAAAAGTGGTTTCCTGCACCAACACAAGTGCGAAAAGTGGTTTTTCAACACGAACACAAGTGCAAAAAGTGGTTTTTCAACACTAACACAAGTGCGAAAAGTGGTTTTTCCACACTAATACAAGTGCAAAAGTGGTTTCCTGCACCAACACAAGTGCGAAAAGTGGTTTTTCAACACTAACACAAGTGCGAAAAGTGGTTTTTCAACACTATCACAAGTGCAAAAAGTGTTTTTTCCACACTAACACAAGTGCAAAAAGTGGTTTTTCAACACTAACACAAGTGCGAAAAGTGGTTTTTCCACGCTAATACAAGTGCAAAACTGGTTTCCTGCACTAACACAAGTGCGAAAAGTGGTTTTTCAACACTAACACAAGTGCGAAAAGTGGTTTTTCAACACTATCACAAGTCCAAAAAGTGTTTTTTCCACACTAATACAAGTGCAAAAGTGGTTTCCTGCACCAACACAAGTGCGAAAAGTGGTTTTTCAACACTAACACAAGTGCGAAAAGTGGTTTTTCAACACTAACGCAAGTGCGAAAAGTGTTTTTTCCACACTAATACAAGTGCAAAAGTGGTTTCTTGCACCAACACAAGTGCGAAAAGTGGTTTTTCAACACTAACACAAGTGCGAAAAGTGGTTTTTTTTATCACTAACACAAGTGCGAAAAGTGGTTTTTCAACACTAACACAAGTGCAAAAAGTGGTATTTCCACACTAATACAAGTGCAAAAGTGGTTTCCTGCACCAACACAAGTGCGAAAAGTGGTTTTTCAACACTAACACAAGTGCGAAAAGTGGTTTTTCAACACTATCACAAGTGCGAAAAGTGTTTTTTCCACACTAATACAAGTGCAAAGGTGGTTTCCTGCACGAACACAAGTGCGAAAAGTGGTTTTTCAACACTAACACAAGTGCGAAAAGTGTTTTTTCAACACTAACACAAGTGCGAAAAGTGGTTTTTCAACACTATCACAAGTGCAAAAAGTGTTTTTTCCACTCTAATACAAGTGCAAAAGTGGGTTCCTGCACCAACACAAGTGCAACAAGTGGTTTTTCAACACTAACACAGGTGCGAAAAGTGGTTTTTCAACACTATCACAAGTGCAAAAAGTGTTTTTTCCACACTAACACAAGTGCAAAAAGTGGTTTTTCAACACTAACACAAGTGCGAAAAGTGGTTTTTCCACGCTAATACAAGTGCAAAACTGGTTTCCTGCACTAACACAAGTGCGAAAAGTGGTTTTTCAACACTAACACAAGTGCGAAAAGTGGTTTTTCAACACTATCACAAGTGCAAAAAGTGTTTTTTCCACACTAATACAAGTGCAAAAGTGGTTTCCTGCACCAACACAAGTGCGAAAAGTGGTTTTTCAACACTAACACAAGTGCAAAAAGTGGTTCTTCAACACTAACACAAGTGCGAAAAGTGTTTTTTCCACACTAATACAAGTGCAAAAGTGGTTTCCTGCACCAACACAAGTGCGAAAAGTGGTTTTTCAACACTAATACAAGTGCGAAAAGTGGTTTTTCAACACTAACACAAGTGCGAAAAGTGGTTTTTCAACACTAACACAAGTGCGAAAAGTCGTTTTTCCACACTAATACAATTGCAAAAGTGGTTTTCTGCACCAACACAAGTGCGAAAAGTGGTTTTTCAACACTAACACAAGTGCGAAAAGTGGTTTTTCAACACTATCACAAGTGCAAAAAGTGTTTTTTCCACACTAATACAAGGCAAAAGTGGTTTCCTGCACCAACACAAGTGCGAAAAGTGGTTTTTCAACACCAACACAAGTGCAAAAAGTGGTTTTTCAACACTAACACAAGTCCGAAAAGTGGTTTTTCCACACTAATACAAGTGCAAAAGTGGTTTCCTGCACCAACACAAGTGCGAAAAGTGGTTTTTCAACACTAACACAAGTGCAAAAAGTGGTTTTTCAACACTAACACAAGTGCGAAAAGTGGTTTTTCAACACTAACACAAGTGCGAAAAGTGGTTTTTCAACACTATCACAAGTCCAAAAAGTGTTTTTTCCACACTAATACAAGTGCAAAAGTGGTTTCCTGCACCAACACAAGTGCGAAAAGTGGTTTTTCAACACTAACACAAGTGCGAAAAGTGGTTTTTCAACACTAACGCAAGTGCGAAAAGTGTTTTTTCCACACTAATACAAGTGCAAAAGTGGTTTCTTGCACCAACACAAGTGCGAAAAGTGGTTTTTCAACACTAACACAAGTGCGAAAAGTGGTTTTTTTTATCACTAACACAAGTGCGAAAAGTGGTTTTTCAACACTAACACAAGTGCAAAAAGTGGTATTTCCACACTAATACAAGTGCAAAAGTGGTTTCCTGCACCAACACAAGTGCGAAAAGTGGTTTTTCAACACTAACACAAGTGCGAAAAGTGGTTTTTCAACACTATCACAAGTGCGAAAAGTGTTTTTTCCACACTAATACAAGTGCAAAGGTGGTTTCCTGCACGAACACAAGTGCGAAAAGTGGTTTTTCAACACTAACACAAGTGCGAAAAGTGTTTTTTCAACACTAACACAAGTGCGAAAAGTGGTTTTTCAACACTATCACAAGTGCAAAAAGTGTTTTTTCCACTCTAATACAAGTGCAAAAGTGGGTTCCTGCACCAACACAAGTGCAACAAGTGGTTTTTCAACACTAACACAGGTGCGAAAAGTGGTTTTTCAACACTAACACAAGTGCAAAAAGTGTTTTTTCCACACTAATACAAGTGCAAAAGTGGTTTCCTGCACCAACACAAGGCGAAAAGTGGTTTTTCAACACTAACACAAGTGCGAAAAGTGGTTTTTCAACACTAACGCAAGTGCGAAAAGTGTTTTTTCCACACTAATACAAGTGCAAAAGTGGTTTCCTGCACCAACACAAGTGCGAAAAGTGGTTTTTCAACACTAACACAAGTGCGAAAAGTGGTTTTTCAACACTAACACAAGTGCGAAAAAGTGGTTTTTCCACGCTAATACAAGTGCAAAACTGGTTTCCTGCACTAACACAAGTGCGAAAAGTGGTTTTTCAACACTAACACAAGTGCGAAAAGTGGTTTTTCAACAATATCACAAGTGCAAAAAGTGTTTTTTCCACACTAATACAAGTGCAAAAGTGGTTTCCTGCACCAACACAAGTGCAAAAAGTGGTTTTTCAACACTAACACAAGTGCGAAAAGTGGTTTTTCAACACTAACACAAGTGCAAAAAGTGGTTTTTCAACACTAACACAAGTGCGAAAAAGTGGTTTTTCCACACTAATACAAGTGCAAAAGTGGTTTCCTGCACCAACACAAGTCCGAAAAGTGGTTTTTCAACACTAACACAAGTGCGAAAAGTTGTTTTTCAACACTATCACAAGTGCAAAAAGTGTTTTTTTCCACACTATTACAAGTGCAAAAGTGGTTTCCTGCACCAACACAAGTGCGAAAAGTGGTTTTTTCAACACTAACACAAGTGCGAAAAGTGGTTTTTCAACACTAACACAAGTGCGAAAAGTGTTTTTTCCACACTAATACAAGTGCAAAAGTGGTTTCCTGCACCAACACAAGTGCGAAAAGTGGTTTTTCAACACTAACACAAGTGCGAAAAGTGGTTCTTCAACACTAACACAAGTGCGAAAAGTGTTTTTTCCACACTAATACAAGTGCAAAAGTGGTTTCCTGCACCAACACGAGTGTGAAAAGTGGTTTTTCAACACTAACACAAGTGCGAAAAGTGGTTTTTCAACACTAACACAAGTGCAAAAAGTGGTTTTTCAACACTAACACAAGTGCAAAAAGTGGTTTTTCCACACTAATACAAGTGCAAAAGTGGTTTCCTGCACCAACACAAGTCCGAAAAGTGGTTTTTCAACACTAACACAAGTGCGAAAAGTTGTTTTTCAACACTATCACAAGTGCGAAAAGTGTTTTTTCCACACTATTACAAGTGCAAAAGTGGTTTCCTGCACCAACACAAGTGCAAAAAGTGGTTTTTCAACACTAACACAAGTGCGAAAAGTGGTTTTTCAACACTAACACAAGTGCGAAAAGTGGTTTTTCAACACTATCACAAGTGCAAAAAGTGTTTTTTCCACACTAATACAAGTGCAAAAGTGGTTTCCTGCACCAACACAAGTGCGAAAAGTGGTTTTTCAACACTAACACAAGTGCGAAAAGTGGTTTTTTCAACACTAACACAAGTGCGAAAAGTGGTTTTTCCACACTAATACAAGTGCAAAAGTGGTTTCCTACACCAACACAAGTGCGAAAAGTGGTTTTTCAACACTAACACAAGTGCGAAAAGTGGTTTTTCAACACTATCACAAGTGCAAAAAGTGGTTTTTCCACACTAATACAAGTGCAAAAGTGGTTTCCTGCACAAACACAAGTGCGAAAAGTGGTTTTTCAACACTAACACAAGTGCGAAAAGTGGTTTTTCAACACTAACACAAGTGCGAAAAGTGTTTTTCCACACTAATACAAGTGCAAAAGTGGTTTCCTGCACCAACACAGGTGGGAAAAGTGGTTTTTCAACACTAACACAAGTGCGAAAAGTGGTTTTTCAACACTAACACAAGTGCGAAAAGTGTTTTTTCCACACTAATACAAGTGCAAAAGTGGTTTCCTGCACCAACACAAGTGCGAAAAGTGGTTTTTCAACACGAACACAAGTGCAAAAAGTGGTTTTTCAACACGAACACAAGTGCGAAAAGTGGTTTTTCAACACTAACACAAGTGCGAAAAGTGGTTTTTCCACACTAATACAAGTGCAAAAGTGGTTTCCTGCACCAACACAAGTGCGAAAAGTGGTTTTTCAACACTAACACAAGTGCGAAAGTGGTTTTTCAACACTATCACAAGTGCAAAAAGTGTTTTTTCCACACTAACACAAGTGCAAAAAGTGGTTTTTCAACACTAACACAAGTGCGAAAAGTGGTTTTTCCTCGCTAAAACAAGTGCAAAACTGGTTTCCTGCACTAACACAAGTGCGAAAAGTGGTTTTTCAACACTAACACAAGTGCGAAAAGTGGTTTTTCAACACTATCACAAGTGCAAAAAGTGTTTTTTCCACACTAATACAAGTGCAAAAGTGGTTTCCTGCACCAACACAAGTGCGAAAAGTGGTTTTTCAACACTAACACAAGTGCGAAAAGTGGTTTTTCAACACTAACACAAGTGCAAAAAGTGGTTTTTCAACACTAACACAAGTGCGAAAAGTGGTTTTTCCACACTAATACAAGTGCAAAAGTGGTTTCCTGCACCAACACAAGTCCGAAAAGTGGTTTTTCAACACTAACACAAGTGCGAAAAGTTGTTTTTCAACACTATCACAAGTGCGAAAAATGTTTTATCCACACTATTACAAGTGCAAAAGTGGTTTCCTGCACCAACACAAGTGCGAAAAGTGGTTTTTCAACACTAACACAAGTGCGAAAAGTGGTTTTTCAACACTAACACAAGTGCGAAAAGTGGTTTTTCAACACTATCACAAGTGCAAAAAGTGTTTTTTCCACACTGATACAAGTGCAAGTGCAAAAGTGGTTTCCTGCACCAACACAAGTCGCGAAAAGTGGTTTTTCAACACTAACACAAGTGCGAAAAGTGGTTTTTCAACACTAACACAAGTGCGAAAAGTGGTTTTTCCACACTAATACAAGTGCAAAAGTGGTTTCCTGCACCAACACAAGTGCGAAAAGTGGTTTTTCAACACTAACACAAGTGCGAAAAGTGGTTTTTCAACACTATCACAAGTGCAAAAGTGTTTTTTCCACACTAATACAAGTGCAAAAGTGGTTTCCTGCACCAACACAAGTGCGAAAAGTGGTTTTTCAACACTAACACAAGTGCGAAAAGTGGTTTTTTCAACACTAACACAAGTGCGAAAAGTGTTTTTCCACACTAATACAAGTGCAAAAGTGGTTTCCTGCACAACACAGGTGGGAAAAGTGGTTTTTCAACACTAACACAAGTGCGAAAAGTGGTTTTTCAACACTAACACAAGTGCGAAAAGTGTTTTTTCCACACTAATACAAGTGCAAAAGTGGTTTCCTGCACCAACACAAGTGCGAAAAGTGGTTTTTCAACACGAACACAAGTGCAAAAAGTGGTTTTTCAACACTAACACAAGTGCGAAAAGTGGTTTTTCAACACTAACACAAGTGCGAAAAGTGGTTTTTCCACGCTAATACAAGTGCAAAACTGGTTTCCTGCACTAACACAAGTGCGAAAAGTGGTTTTTCAACACTAACACAAGTGCGAAAAGTGGTTTTTCAACACTATCACAAGTGCAAAAAGTGTTTTTTCCACACTAATACAAGTGCAAAAGTGGTTTCCTGCACCAACACAAGTGCGAAAAGTGGTTTTTCAACACTAACACAAGTGCAAAAAGTGGTTCTTCAACACTAACACAAGTGCGAAAAGTGTTTTTTCCCACACTAATACAAGTGCAAAAGTGGTTTCCTGCACCAACACAAGTGCGAAAAGTGGTTTTTCAACACTAATACAAGTTGCGAAAAGTGGTTTTTCAACACTAACACAAGTGCGAAAAGTGGTTTTTCAACACTAACACAAGTGCGAAAAGTCGTTTTTCCACACTAATACAATTGCAAAAGTGGTTTTCTGCACCAACACAAGTGCGAAAAGTGGTTTTTTCAACACTAACACAAGTGCGAAAAGTGGTTTTTCAACACTATCACAAGTGCAAAAAGTGTTTTTTTCCACACTAATACAAGTGCAAAAGTGGTTTCCTGCACCAACACAAGTGCGAAAAGTGGTTTTTCAACACCAACACAAGTGCAAAAAGTGGTTTTTTCAACACTAACACAAGTCCGAAAAGTGGTTTTTCCACACTAATACAAGTGCAAAAGTGGTTTCCTGCACCAACACAAGTGCGAAAAGTGGTTTTTCAACACTAACACAAGTGCAAAAAGTGGTTTTTCAACACTAACACAAGTGCGAAAAGTGGTTTTTCAACACTAACACAAGTGCGAAAAGTGGTTTTTCAACACTATCACAAGTCCAAAAAGTGTTTTTTTCCACACTAATACAAGTGCAAAAGTGGGTTTCCTGCACCAACACAAGTGTGAAAAGTGGTTTTTTCAACACTAACACAAGTGCGAAAAGTGGTTTTTCAACACTAACGCAAGTGCGAAAAGTGTTTTTTCCACACTAATACAAGTGCAAAAGTGGTTTCTTGCACCAACACAAGTGCGAAAAGTGGTTTTTCAACACTAACACAAGTGCGAATAGTGGTTTTTTTATCACTAACACAAGTGCGAAAAGTGGTTTTTCAACACTAACACAAGTGCAAAAAGTGGTATTTCCACACTAATACAAGTGCAAAAGTGGTTTCCTGCACCAACACAAGTGCGAAAAGTGGTTTTTCAACACTAACACAAGTGCGAAAAGTGGTTTTTCAACACTATCACAAGTGCGAAAAGTGTTTTTTCCACACTAATACAAGTGCAAAGGTGGTTTCCTGCACGAACACAAGTGCGAAAAGTGGTTTTTCAAACACTAACACAAGTGCGAAAAGTGTTTTTCAACACTAACACAAGTGCGAAAAGTGGTTTTTCAACACTATCACAAGTGCAAAAAGTGTTTTTTCCACTCTAATACAAGTGCAAAAGTGGGTTCCTGCACCAACACAAGTGCAAAAAGTGGTTTTTCAACACTAACACAGGTGCAAAAGTGGTTTTTCAACACTAACACAAGTGCAAAAAGTGTTTTTTTCCACACTAATACAAGTGCAAAAGTGGTTTCCTGCACCAATACAAGGCGAAAAGTGGTTTTTCAACACTAACACAAGTGCGAAAAGTGGTTTTTCAACACTAACGCAAGTGCGAAAAGTGTTTTTTCCACACTAATACAAGTGCAAAAGTGGTTTCCTGCACCAACACAAGTGCGAAAAGTGGTTTTTCAACACTAACACAAGTGCGAAAAGTGGTTTTTCAACACTAACACAAGTGCGAAAAGTGGTTTTTCCACGCTAATACAAGTGCAAAACTGGTTTCCTGCACTAACACAAGTGCGAAAAGTGGTTTTTCAACACTAACACAAGTGCGAAAAGTGGTTTTTCAACAATATCACAAGTGCAAAAAGTGTTTTTTCCACACTAATACAAGTGCAAAAGTGGTTTCCTGCACCAACACAAGTGCAAAAAGTGGTTTTTCAACACTAACACAAGTGCGAAAAGTGGTTTTTCAACACTAACACAAGTGCAAAAAGTGGTTTTTCAACACTAACACAAGTGCGAAAAGTGGTTTTTCCACACTAATACAAGTGCAAAAGTGGTTTCCTGCACCAACACAAGTCCGAAAAGTGGTTTTTCAACACTAACACAAGTGCGAAAAGTTGTTTTTCAACACTATCACAAGTGCAAAAAGTGTTTTTTCCACACTATTACAAGTGCAAAAGTGGTTTCCTGCACCAACACAAGTGCGAAAAGTGGTTTTTCAACACTAACACAAGTGCGAAAAGTGGTTTTTCAACACTAACACAAGTGCGAAAAGTGGTTTTTCAACACTATCACAAGTGCAAAAAGTGTTTTTTCCACACTAATACAAGTGCAAAAGTGGTTTCCTGCACCAACACAAGTGCGAAAAGTGGTTTTTCAACACTAACACAAGTGCAAAAAGTGGTTTTTCAACACTAACACAAGTGTGAAAAGTGGTTTTTCCACACTAATACAAGTGCAAAAGTGGTTTCCTGCACCAACACAAGTGCGAAAAGTGGTTTTTCAACACTAACACAAGTGCGAAAAGTGGTTTTTCAACACTATCACAAGTGCAAAAAGTGTTTTTTCCACACTAATACAAGTGCAAAAGTGGTTTCCTGCACCAACACAAGTGCGAAAAGTGGTTTTTCAACACTAACACAAGTGCGAAAAGTGGTTTTTCAACACTAACACAAGTGCGAAAAGTGTTTTTCCACACTAATACAAGTGCAAAAGTGGTTTCCTGCACCAACACAGGTGGGAAAAGTGGTTTTTCAACACTAACACAAGTGCGAAAAGTGGTTTTTCAACACTAACACAAGTGCGAAAAGTGTTTTTTCCACACTAATACAAGTGCAAAAGTGGTTTCCTGCACCAACACAAGTGCGAAAAGTGGTTTTTCAACACGAACACAAGTGCAAAAAGTGGTTTTTCAACACTAACACAAGTGCGAAAAGTGGTTTTTCCACACTAATACAAGTGCAAAAGTGGTTTCCTGCACAAACACAAGTGCGAAAAGTGGTTTTTCAACACTAACACAAGTGCGAAAAGTGGTTTTTCAACACTATCACAAGTGCAAAAAGTGTTTTTTCCACACTAACACAAGTGCAAAAAGTGGTTTTTCAACACTAACACAAGTGCGAAAAGTGGTTTTTCCACGCTAATACAAGTGCAAAACTGGTTTCCTGCACTAACACAAGTGCGAGAAGTGGTTTTTCAACACTAACACAAGTGCGAAAAGTTGTTTTTCAACACTATCACAAGTGCAAAAAGTGTTTTTTCCACACTATTACAAGTGCAAAAGTGGTTTCCTGCACCAACACAAGTGCGAAAAGTGGTTTTTCAACACTAACACAAGTGCGAAAAGTGGTTTTTCAACACTAACACAAGTGCGAAAAGTGTTTTTTCCACACTAATACAAGTGCAAAAGTGGTTTCCTGCACCAACACAAGTGCGAAAAGTGGTTTTTCAACACTAACACAAGTGCGAAAAGTGGTTCTTCAACACTAACACAAGTGCGAAAAGTGTTTTTTCCACACTAATACAAGTGCAAAAGTGGTTTCCTGCACCAACACGAGTGTGAAAAGTGGTTTTTCAACACTAACACAAGTGCGAAAAGTGGTTTTTCAACACTAACACAAGTGCAAAAAGTGGTTTTTCAACACTAACACAAGTGCAAAAAGTGGTTTTTCCACACTAATACAAGTGCAAAAGTGGTTTCCTGCACCAACACAAGTCCGAAAAGTGGTTTTTCAACACTAACACAAGTGCGAAAAGTTGTTTTTCAACACTATCACAAGTGCGAAAAGTGTTTTTTCCACACTATTACAAGTGCAAAAGTGGTTTCCTGCACCAACACAAGTGCAAAAAGTGGTTTTTCAACACTAACACAAGTGCGAAAAGTGGTTTTTCAACACTAACACAAGTGCGAAAAGTGGTTTTTCAACACTATCACAAGTGCAAAAAGTGTTTTTTCCACACTAATACAAGTGCAAAAGTGGTTTCCTGCACCAACACAAGTGCGAAAAGTGGTTTTTCAACACTAACACAAGTGCGAAAAGTGGTTTTTCAACACTAACACAAGTGCGAAAAGTGGTTTTTCCACACTAATACAAGTGCAAAAGTGGTTTCCTACACCAACACAAGTGCGAAAAGTGGTTTTTCAACACTAACACAAGTGCGAAAAGTGGTTTTTCAACACTATCACAAGTGCAAAAAGTGGTTTTTCCACACTAATACAAGTGCAAAAGTGGTTTCCTGCACAAACACAAGTGCGAAAAGTGGTTTTTCAACACTAACACAAGTGCGAAAAGTGGTTTTTCAACACTAACACAAGTGCGAAAAGTGTTTTTCCACACTAATACAAGTGCAAAAGTGGTTTCCTGCACCAACACAGGTGGGAAAAGTGGTTTTTCAACACTAACACAAGTGCGAAAAGTGGTTTTTCAACACTAACACAAGTGCGAAAAGTGTTTTTTCCACACTAATACAAGTGCAAAAGTGGTTTCCTGCACCAACACAAGTGCGAAAAGTGGTTTTTCAACACGAACACAAGTGCAAAAAGTGGTTTTTCAACACGAACACAAGTGCGAAAAGTGGTTTTTCAACACTAACACAAGTGCGAAAAGTGGTTTTTCCACACTAATACAAGTGCAAAAGTGGTTTCCTGCACCAACACAAGTGCGAAAAGTGGTTTTTCAACACTAACACAAGTGCGAAAAGTGGTTTTTCAACACTATCACAAGTGCAAAAAGTGTTTTTTCCACACTAACACAAGTGCAAAAAGTGGTTTTTCAACACTAACACAAGTGCGAAAAGTGGTTTTTCCTCGCTAATACAAGTGCAAAACTGGTTTCCTGCACTAACACAAGTGCGAAAAGTGGTTTTTCAACACTAACACAAGTGCGAAAAGTGGTTTTTCAACACTATCACAAGTGCAAAAAGTGTTTTTTCCACACTAATACAAGTGCAAAAGTGGTTTCCTGCACCAACACAAGTGCGAAAAGTGGTTTTTCAACACTAACACAAGTGCGAAAAGTGGTTTTTCAACACTAACACAAGTGCAAAAAGTGGTTTTTCAACACTAACACAAGTGCGAAAAGTGGTTTTTCCACACTAATACAAGTGCAAAAGTGGTTTCCTGCACCAACACAAGTCCGAAAAGTGGTTTTTCAACACTAACACAAGTGCGAAAAGTTGTTTTTCAACACTATCACAAGTGCGAAAAATGTTTTATCCACACTATTACAAGTGCAAAAGTGGTTTCCTGCACCAACACAAGTGCGAAAAGTGGTTTTTCAACACTAACACAAGTGCGAAAAGTGGTTTTTCAACACTAACACAAGTGCGAAAAGTGGTTTTTCAACACTATCACAAGTGCAAAAAGTGTTTTTTCCACACTGATACAAGTGCAAAAGTGGTTTCCTGCACCAACACAAGTGCGAAAAGTGGTTTTTCAACACTAACACAAGTGCGAAAAGTGGTTTTTCAACACTAACACAAGTGCGAAAAGTGGTTTTTCCACACTAATACAAGTGCAAAAGTGGTTTCCTGCACCAACACAAGTGCGAAAAGTGGTTTTTCAACACTAACACAAGTGCGAAAAGTGGTTTTTCAACACTATCACAAGTGCAAAAAGTGTTTTTTCCACACTAATACAAGTGCAAAAGTGGTTTCCTGCACCAACACAAGTGCGAAAAGTGGTTTTTCAACACTAACACAAGTGCGAAAAGTGGTTTTTCAACACTAACACAAGTGCGAAAAGTGTTTTTCCACACTAATACAAGTGCAAAAGTGGTTTCCTGCACCAACACAGGTGGGAAAAGTGGTTTTTCAACACTAACACAAGTGCGAAAAGTGGTTTTTCAACACTAACACAAGTGCGAAAAGTGTTTTTTCCACACTAATACAAGTGCAAAAGTGGTTTCCTGCACCAACACAAGTGCGAAAAGTGGTTTTTCAACACGAACACAAGTGCAAAAAGTGGTTTTTCAACACTAACACAAGTGCGAAAAGTGGTTTTTCAACACTAACACAAGTGCGAAAAGTGGTTTTTCCACGCTAATACAAGTGCAAAACTGGTTTCCTGCACTAACACAAGTGCGAAAAGTGGTTTTTCAACACTAACACAAGTGCGAAAAGTGGTTTTTCAACACTATCACAAGTGCAAAAAGTGTTTTTTCCACACTAATACAAGTGCAAAAGTGGTTTCCTGCACCAACACAAGTGCGAAAAGTGGTTTTTCAACACTAACACAAGTGCAAAAAGTGGTTCTTCAACACTAACACAAGTGCGAAAAGTGTTTTTTCCACACTAATACAAGTGCAAAAGTGGTTTCCTGCACCAACACAAGTGCGAAAAGTGGTTTTTCAACACTAATACAAGTGCGAAAAGTGGTTTTTCAACACTAACACAAGTGCGAAAAGTGGTTTTTCAACACTAACACAAGTGCGAAAAGTCGTTTTTCCACACTAATACAATTGCAAAAGTGGTTTTCTGCACCAACACAAGTGCGAAAAGTGGTTTTTCAACACTAACACAAGTGCGAAAAGTGGTTTTTCAACACTATCACAAGTGCAAAAAGTGTTTTTTCCACACTAATACAAGTGCAAAAGTGGTTTCCTGCACCAACACAAGTGCGAAAAGTGGTTTTTCAACACCAACACAAGTGCAAAAAGTGGTTTTTCAACACTAACACAAGTCCGAAAAGTGGTTTTTCCACACTAATACAAGTGCAAAAGTGGTTTCCTGCACCAACACAAGTGCGAAAAGTGGTTTTTCAACACTAACACAAGTGCAAAAAGTGGTTTTTCAACACTAACACAAGTGCGAAAAGTGGTTTTTCAACACTAACACAAGTGCGAAAAGTGGTTTTTCAACACTATCACAAGTCCAAAAAGTGTTTTTTCCACACTAATACAAGTGCAAAAGTGGTTTCCTGCACCAACACAAGTGTGAAAAGTGGTTTTTCAACACTAACACAAGTGCGAAAAGTGGTTTTTCAACACTAACGCAAGTGCGAAAAGTGTTTTTTCCACACTAATACAAGTGCAAAAGTGGTTTCTTGCACCAACACAAGTGCGAAAAGTGGTTTTTCAACACTAACACAAGTGCGAATAGTGGTTTTTTATCACTAACACAAGTGCGAAAAGTGGTTTTTCAACACTAACACAAGTGCAAAAAGTGGTATTTCCACACTAATACAAGTGCAAAAGTGGTTTCCTGCACCAACACAAGTGCGAAAAGTGGTTTTTCAACACTAACACAAGTGCGAAAAGTGGTTTTTCAACACTATCACAAGTGCGAAAAGTGTTTTTTCCACACTAATACAAGTGCAAAGGTGGTTTCCTGCACGAACACAAGTGCGAAAAGTGGTTTTTCAACACTAACACAAGTGCGAAAAGTGTTTTTTCAACACTAACACAAGTGCGAAAAGTGGTTTTTCAACACTATCACAAGTGCAAAAAGTGTTTTTTCCACTCTAATACAAGTGCAAAAGTGGGTTCCTGCACCAACACAAGTGCAAAAAGTGGTTTTTCAACACTAACACAGGTGCAAAAAGTGGTTTTTCAACACTAACACAAGTGCAAAAAGTGTTTTTTCCACACTAATACAAGTGCAAAAGTGGTTTCCTGCACCAATACAAGGCGAAAAGTGGTTTTTCAACACTAACACAAGTGCGAAAAGTGGTTTTTCAACACTAACGCAAGTGCGAAAAGTGTTTTTTCCACACTAATACAAGTGCAAAAGTGGTTTCCTGCACCAACACAAGTGCGAAAAGTGGTTTTTCAACACTAACACAAGTGCGAAAAGTGGTTTTTCAACACTAACACAAGTGCGAAAAGTGGTTTTTCCACGCTAATACAAGTGCAAAACTGGTTTCCTGCACTAACACAAGTGCGAAAAGTGGTTTTTCAACACTAACACAAGTGCGAAAAGTGGTTTTTCAACAATATCACAAGTGCAAAAAGTGTTTTTTCCACACTAATACAAGTGCAAAAGTGGTTTCCTGCACCAACACAAGTGCAAAAAGTGGTTTTTCAACACTAACACAAGTGCGAAAAGTGGTTTTTCAACACTAACACAAGTGCAAAAAGTGGTTTTTCAACACTAACACAAGTGCGAAAAGTGGTTTTTCCACACTAATACAAGTGCAAAAGTGGTTTCCTGCACCAACACAAGTCCGAAAAGTGGTTTTTCAACACTAACACAAGTGCGAAAAGTTGTTTTTCAACACTATCACAAGTGCAAAAAGTGTTTTTTCCACACTATTACAAGTGCAAAAGTGGTTTCCTGCACCAACACAAGTGCGAAAAGTGGTTTTTCAACACTAACACAAGTGCGAAAAGTGGTTTTTCAACACTAACACAAGTGCGAAAAGTGGTTTTTCAACACTATCACAAGTGCAAAAAGTGTTTTTTCCACACTAATACAAGTGCAAAAGTGGTTTCCTGCACCAACACAAGTGCGAAAAGTGGTTTTTCAACACTAACACAAGTGCAAAAAGTGGTTTTTCAACACTAACACAAGTGTGAAAAGTGGTTTTTCCACACTAATACAAGTGCAAAAGTGGTTTCCTGCACCAACACAAGTGCGAAAAGTGGTTTTTCAACACTAACACAAGTGCGAAAAGTGGTTTTTCAACACTATCACAAGTGCAAAAAGTGTTTTTTCCACACTAATACAAGTGCAAAAGTGGTTTCCTGCACCAACACAAGTGCGAAAAGTGGTTTTTCAACACTAACACAAGTGCGAAAAGTGGTTTTTCAACACTAACACAAGTGCGAAAAGTGTTTTTCCACACTAATACAAGTGCAAAAGTGGTTTCCTGCACCAACACAGGTGGGAAAAGTGGTTTTTCAACACTAACACAAGTGCGAAAAGTGGTTTTTCAACACTAACACAAGTGCGAAAAGTGTTTTTTCCACACTAATACAAGTGCAAAAGTGGTTTCCTGCACCAACACAAGTGCGAAAAGTGGTTTTTCAACACGAACACAAGTGCAAAAAGTGGTTTTTCAACACTAACACAAGTGCGAAAAGTGGTTTTTCCACACTAATACAAGTGCAAAAGTGGTTTCCTGCACAAACACAAGTGCGAAAAGTGGTTTTTCAACACTAACACAAGTGCGAAAAGTGGTTTTTCAACACTATCACAAGTGCAAAAAGTGTTTTTTCCACACTAACACAAGTGCAAAAAGTGGTTTTTCAACACTAACACAAGTGCGAAAAGTGGTTTTTCCACGCTAATACAAGTGCAAAACTGGTTTCCTGCACTAACACAAGTGCGAAAAGTGGTTTTTCAACACTAACACAAGTGCGAAAAGTGGTTTTTCAACACTATCACAAGTGCAAAAAGTGTTTTTTCCACACTAATACAAGTGCAAAAGTGGTTTCCTGCACCAACACAAGTGCGAAAAGTGGTTTTTCAACACTAACACAAGTGCAAAAAGTGGTTTTTCAACACTAACACAAGTGCGAAAAGTGTTTTTTCCACACTAATACAAGTGCAAAAGTGGTTTCCTGCACCAACACAAGTGCGAAAAGTGGTTTTTCAACACTAATACAAGTGCGAAAAGTGGTTTTTCAACACTAACACAAGTGCGAAAAGTGGTTTTTCAACACTAACACAAGTGCGAAAAGTCGTTTTTCCACACTAATACAATTGCAAAAGTGGTTTCCTGCACCAACACAGGTGGGAAAAGTGGTTTTTCAACACTAACACAAGTGCGAAAAGTGGTTTTTCAACACTAACACAAGTGCGAAAAGTGTTTTTTCCACACTAATACAAGTGCAAAAGTGGTTTCCTGCACCAACACAAGTGCGAAAAGTGGTTTTTCAACACGAACACAAGTGCAAAAAGTGGTTTTTCAACACGAACACAAGTGCGAAAAGTGGTTTTTCAACACTAACACAAGTGCGAAAAGTGGTTTTTCCACACTAATACAAGTGCAAAAGTGGTTTCCTGCACCAACACAAGTGCGAAAAGTGGTTTTTCAACACTAACACAAGTGCGAAAAGTGGTTTTTCAACACTATCACAAGTGCAAAAAGTGTTTTTTCCACACTAACACAAGTGCAAAAAGTGGTTTTTCAACACTAACACAAGTGCGAAAAGTGGTTTTTCCTCGCTAATACAAGTGCAAAACTGGTTTCCTGCACTAACACAAGTGCGAAAAGTGGTTTTTCAACACTAACACAAGTGCGAAAAGTGGTTTTTCAACACTATCACAAGTGCAAAAAGTGTTTTTTCCACACTAATACAAGTGCAAAAGTGGTTTCCTGCACCAACACAAGTGCGAAAAGTGGTTTTTTAACACTAACACAAGTGCGAAAAGTGGTTTTTCAACACTAACACAAGTGCAAAAAGTGGTTTTTCAACACTAACACAAGTGCGAAAAGTGGTTTTTCCACACTAATACAAGTGCAAAAGTGGTTTCCTGCACCAACACAAGTCCGAAAAGTGGTTTTTCAACACTAACACAAGTGCGAAAAGTTGTTTTTCAACACTATCACAAGTGCGAAAAATGTTTTTTCCACACTATTACAAGTGCAAAAGTGGTTTCCTGCACCAACACAAGTGCGAAAAGTGGTTTTTCAACACTAACACAAGTGCGAAAAGTGGTTTTTCAACACTAACACAAGTGCGAAAAGTGGTTTTTCAACACTATCACAAGTGCAAAAAGTGTTTTTTCCACACTGATACAAGTGCAAAAGTGGTTTCCTGCACCAACACAAGTGCGAAAAGTGGTTTTTCAACACTAACACAAGTGCGAAAAGTGGTTTTTCAACACTAACACAAGTGCGAAAAGTGGTTTTTCCACACTAATACAAGTGCAAAAGTGGTTTCCTGCACCAACACAAGTGCGAAAAGTGGTTTTTCAACACTAACACAAGTGCGAAAAGTGGTTTTTCAACACTATCACAAGTGCAAAAAGTGTTTTTTCCACACTAATACAAGCGCAAAAGTGGTTTCCTGCACCAACACAAGTGCGAAAAGTGGTTTTTCAACACTAACACAAGTGCGAAAAGTGGTTTTTCAACACTAACACAAGTGCGAAAAGTGTTTTTCCACACTAATACAAGTGCAAAAGTGGTTTCCTGCACCAACACAGGTGGGAAAAGTGGTTTTTCAACACTAACACAAGTGCGAAAAGTGGTTTTTCAACACTAACACAAGTGCGAAAAGTGTTTTTTCCACACTAATACAAGTGCAAAAGTGGTTTCCTGCACCAACACAAGTGCGAAAAGTGGTTTTTCAACACTAACACAAGTGCAAAAAGTGGTTCTTCAACACTAACACAAGTGCGAAAAGTGTTTTTTCCACACTAATACAAGTGCAAAAGTGGTTTCCTGCACCAACACAAGTGCGAAAAGTGGTTTTTCAACACTAATACAAGTGCGAAAAGTGGTTTTTCAACACTAACACAAGTGCGAAAAGTGGTTTTTCAACACTAACACAAGTGCGAAAAGTCGTTTTTCCACACTAATACAATTGCAAAAGTGGTTTTCTGCACCAACACAAGTGCGAAAAGTGGTTTTTCAACACTAACACAAGTGCGAAAAGTGGTTTTTCAACACTATCACAAGTGCAAAAAGTGTTTTTTCCACACTAATACAAGTGCAAAAGTGGTTTCCTGCACCAACACAAGTGCGAAAAGTGGTTTTTCAACACCAACACAAGTGCAAAAAGTGGTTTTTCAACACTAACACAAGTCCGAAAAGTGGTTTTTCCACACTAATACAAGTGCAAAAGTGGTTTCCTGCACCAACACAAGTGCGAAAAGTGGTTTTTCAACACTAACACAAGTGCAAAAAGTGGTTTTTCAACACTAACACAAGTGCGAAAAGTGGTTTTTCAACACTAACACAAGTGCGAAAAGTGGTTTTTCAACACTATCACAAGTCCAAAAAGTGTTTTTTCCACACTAATACAAGTGCAAAAGTGGTTTCCTGCACCAACACAAGTGCGAAAAGTGGTTTTTCAACACTAACACAAGTGCGAAAAGTGGTTTTTCAACACTAACGCAAGTGCGAAAAGTGTTTTTTCCACACTAATACAAGTGCAAAAGTGGTTTCTTGCACCAACACAAGTGCGAAAAGTGGTTTTTCAACACTAACACAAGTGCGAATAGTGGTTTTTTATCACTAACACAAGTGCGAAAAGTGGTTTTTCAACACTAACACAAGTGCAAAAAGTGGTATTTCCACACTAATACAAGTGCAAAAGTGGTTTCCTGCACCAACACAAGTGCGAAAAGTGGTTTTTCAACACTAACACAAGTGCGAAAAGTGGTTTTTCAACACTATCACAAGTGCGAAAAGTGTTTTTTCCACACTAATACAAGTGCAAAGGTGGTTTCCTGCACGAACACAAGTGCGAAAAGTGGTTTTTCAACACTAACACAAGTGCGAAAAGTGTTTTTTCAACACTAACACAAGTGCGAAAAGTGGTTTTTCAACACTATCACAAGTGCAAAAAGTGTTTTTTCCACTCTAATACAAGTGCAAAAGTGGGTTCCTGCACCAACACAAGTGCAAAAAGTGGTTTTTCAACACTAACACAGGTGCGAAAAGTGGTTTTTCAACACTAACACAAGTGCAAAAAGTGTTTTTTCCACACTAATACAAGTGCAAAAGTGGTTTCCTGCACCAACACAAGGCGAAAAGTGGTTTTTCAACACTAACACAAGTGCGAAAAGTGGTTTTTCAACACTAACGCAAGTGCGAAAAGTGTTTTTTCCACACTAATACAAGTGCAAAAGTGGTTTCCTGCACCAACACAAGTGCGAAAAGTGGTTTTTCAACACTAACACAAGTGCGAAAAGTGGTTTTTCAACACTAACACAAGTGCGAAAAGTGGTTTTTCCACGCTAATACAAGTGCAAAACTGGTTTCCTGCACTAACACAAGTGCGAAAAGTGGTTTTTCAACACTAACACAAGTGCGAAAAGTGGTTTTTCAACAATATCACAAGTGCAAAAAGTGTTTTTTCCACACTAATACAAGTGCAAAAGTGGTTTCCTGCACCAACACAAGTGCAAAAAGTGGTTTTTCAACACTAACACAAGTGCGAAAAGTGGTTTTTCAACACTAACACAAGTGCAAAAAGTGGTTTTTCAACACTAACACAAGTGCGAAAAGTGGTTTTTCCACACTAATACAAGTGCAAAAGTGGTTTCCTGCACCAACACAAGTCCGAAAAGTGGTTTTTCAACACTAACACAAGTGCGAAAAGTTGTTTTTCAACACTATCACAAGTGCAAAAAGTGTTTTTTCCACACTATTACAAGTGCAAAAGTGGTTTCCTGCACCAACACAAGTGCGAAAAGTGGTTTTTCAACACTAACACAAGTGCGAAAAGTGGTTTTTCAACACTAACACAAGTGCGAAAAGTGGTTTTTCAACACTATCACAAGTGCAAAAAGTGTTTTTTCCACACTAATACAAGTGCAAAAGTGGTTTCCTGCACCAACACAAGTGCGAAAAGTGGTTTTTCAACACTAACACAAGTGCAAAAAGTGGTTTTTCAACACTAACACAAGTGTGAAAAGTGGTTTTTCCACACTAATACAAGTGCAAAAGTGGTTTCCTGCACCAACACAAGTGCGAAAAGTGGTTTTTCAACACTAACACAAGTGCGAAAAGTGGTTTTTCAACACTATCACAAGTGCAAAAAGTGTTTTTTCCACACTAATACAAGTGCAAAAGTGGTTTCCTGCACCAACACAAGTGCGAAAAGTGGTTTTTCAACACTAACACAAGTGCGAAAAGTGGTTTTTCAACACTAACACAAGTGCGAAAAGTGTTTTTCCACACTAATACAAGTGCAAAAGTGGTTTCCTGCACCAACACAGGTGGGAAAAGTGGTTTTTCAACACTAACACAAGTGCGAAAAGTGGTTTTTCAACACTAACACAAGTGCGAAAAGTGTTTTTTCCACACTAATACAAGTGCAAAAGTGGTTTCCTGCACCAACACAAGTGCGAAAAGTGGTTTTTCAACACGAACACAAGTGCAAAAAGTGGTTTTTCAACACTAACACAAGTGCGAAAAGTGGTTTTTCCACACTAATACAAGTGCAAAAGTGGTTTCCTGCACAAACACAAGTGCGAAAAGTGGTTTTTCAACACTAACACAAGTGCGAAAAGTGGTTTTTCAACACTATCACAAGTGCAAAAAGTGTTTTTTCCACACTAACACAAGTGCAAAAAGTGGTTTTTCAACACTAACACAAGTGCGAAAAGTGGTTTTTCCACGCTAATACAAGTGCAAAACTGGTTTCCTGCACTAACACAAGTGCGAAAAGTGGTTTTTCAACACTAACACAAGTGCGAAAAGTGGTTTTTCAACACTATCACAAGTGCAAAAAGTGTTTTTTCCACACTAATACAAGTGCAAAAGTGGTTTCCTGCACCAACACAAGTGCGAAAAGTGGTTTTTCAACACTAACACAAGTGCAAAAAGTGGTTTTTCAACACTAACACAAGTGCGAAAAGTGTTTTTTCCACACTAATACAAGTGCAAAAGTGGTTTCCTGCACCAACACAAGTGCGAAAAGTGGTTTTTCAACACTAATACAAGTGCGAAAAGTGGTTTTTCAACACTAACACAAGTGCGAAAAGTGGTTTTTCAACACTAACACAAGTGCGAAAAGTCGTTTTTCCACACTAATACAATTGCAAAAGTGGTTTTCTGCACCAACACAAGTGCGAAAAGTGGTTTTTCAACACTAACACAAGTGCGAAAAGTGGTTTTTCAACACTATCACAAGTGCAAAAAGTGTTTTTTCCACACTAATACAAGTGCAAAAGTGGTTTCCTGCACCAACACAAGTGCGAAAAGTGGTTTTTCAACACTAACACAAGTGCGAAAAGTGGTTTTTCAACACTAACACAAGTCCGAAAAGTGGTTTTTCCACACTAATACAAGTGCAAAAGTGGTTTCCTGCACCAACACAAGTGCGAAAAGTGTTTTTTCAACACTAACACAAGTGCGAAAAGTGGTTTTTCAACATTATCACAAGTGCAAAAAGGGTTTTTCCACACTAATACAGGTGCAAATGTGGTTTCCTGCACCAACACAAGTGCGAAAAGTGGTTTTTCAACACTAACACAAGTGCGAAAAGTGGTTTTTCAACACTATCACAAGTGCAAAAAGTGTTTTTTCCACACTAATACAAGTGCAAAAGTGGTTTCCTGCACCAACACAAGTGCGAAAAGTGGTTTTTCAACACTAACACAAGTGCGAAAAGTGGTTTTTCAACACTAACGCAAGTGCGAAAAGTGTTTTTTCCACACTAATACAAGTGCAAAAGTGGTTTCTTGCACCAACACAAGTGCGAAAAGTGGTTTTTCAACACTAACACAAGTGCGAAAAGTGGTTTTTTATCACTAACACAAGTGCGAAAAGTGGTTTTTCAACACTAACACAAGTGCGAAAAGTGGTATTTCCACACTAATACAAGTGCAAAAGTGGTTTCCTGCACCAACACAAGTGCGAAAAGTGGTTTTTCAACACTAACACAAGTGCGAAAAGTGGTTTTTCAACACTATCACAAGTGCGAAAAGTGTTTTTTCCACACTAATACAAGTGCAAAGGTGGTTTCCTGCACGAACACAAGTGCGAAAAGTGGTTTTTCAACACTAACACAAGTGCGAAAAGTGTTTTTTCAACACTAACACAAGTGCGAAAAGTGGTTTTTCAACACTATCACAAGTGCAAAAAGTGTTTTTTCCACTCTAATACAAGTGCAAAAGTGGGTTCCTGCACCAACACAAGTGCGAAAAGTGGTTTTTCAACACTAACACAGGTGCGAAAAGTGGTTTTTCAACACTAACACAAGTGCAAAAAGTGTTTTTGCCACACTAATACAAGTGCAAAAGTGGTTTCCTGCACCAACACAAGGCGAAAAGTGGTTTTTCAACACTAACACAAGTGCGAAAAGTGGTTTTTCAACACTAACGCAAGTGCGAAAAGTGTTTTTTCCACACTAATACAAGTGCAAAAGTGGTTTCCTGCACCAACACAAGTGCGAAAAGTGGTTTTTCAACACTAACACAAGTGCGAAAAGTGGTTTTTCAACACTAACACAAGTGCGAAAAGTGGTTTTTCAACACTAACACAAGTGCGAAAAGTGGTTTTTCCACACTAATACAAGTGCAAAAGTGGTTTCCTGCACCAACACAAGTGCGAAAAGTGGTTTTTCAACACTAACACAAGTGCGAAAAGTGGTTTTTCAACACTAACACAAGTGCGAAAAGTGGTTTTTCAACACTATCACAAGTGCAAAAAGTGTTTTTTCCACACTAATACAAGTGCAAAAGTGGTTTCCTACACCAACACAAGTGCGAAAAGTGGTTTTTCAACACTAACACAAGTGCGAAAATTGGTTTTTCAACACTAACACAAGCGCGAAAAGTGGTTTTTCAACACTATCACAAGTGCGAAAAGTGTTTTTTCCACACTAATACAAGTGCAAAAGTGGTTTCCTGCACGAACACAAGTGCGAAAAGTGGTTTTTCAACACTAACACAAGTGCGAAAAGTGGTTTTTCAACACTAACACAAGTGCGAAAAATGGGTTTTCAACACTATCACAAGTGCAAAAAGTGTTTTTTCCACACTAATACAAGTGCAAAAGTGGTGTCCTGCACCAACACAAGTGCGAAAAGTGGTTTTTCAACACTAACACAAGTGCGAAAAGTCGTTTTTCCACACTAATACAATTGCAAAAGTGGTTTTCTGCACCAACACAAGTGCGAAAAGTGGTTTTTCAACACTAACACAAGTGCGAAAAGTGGTTTTTCAACACTATCACAAGTGCAAAAAGTGTTTTTTCCACACTAATACAAGTGCAAAAGTGGTTTCCTGCACCAACACAAGTGCGAAAAGTGGTTTTTCAACACTAACACAAGTGCGAAAAGTGGTTTTTCAACACTAACGCAAGTGCGAAAAGTGTTTTTTCCACACTAATACAAGTGCAAAAGTGGTTTCTTGCACCAACACAAGCGCGAAAAGTGGTTTTTCAACACTAACACAAGTGCGAAAAGTGGTTTTTCATCACTAACACAAGTGCGAAAAGTGGTTTTTCAACACTAACACAAGTGCGAAAAGTGTTTTTTCCACACTAATACATGTGCAAAGGTGGTTTCCTGCACGAACACAAGTGCGAAAAGTGGTTTTTCAACACTAACACAAGTGCGAAAAGTGTTTTTTCAACACTAACACAAGTGCGAAAAGTGGTTTTTCAACACTATCACAAGTGCAAAAAGTGTTTTTTCCACTCTAATACAAGTGCAAAAGTGGGTTCCTGCACCAACACAAGTGCGAAAAGTGGTTTTTCAACACTAACACAGGTGCGAAAAGTGGTTTTTCAACACTAACACAAGTGCAAAAAGTGTTTTTGCCACACTAATACAAGTGCAAAAGTGGTTTCCTGCACCAACACAAGGCGAAAAGTGGTTTTTCAACACTAACACAAGTGCGAAAAGTGGTTTTTCAACACTAACGCAAGTGCGAAAAGTGTTTTTTCCACACTAATACAAGTGCAAAAGTGGTTTCCTGCACCAACACAAGTGCGAAAAGTGGTTTTTCAACACTAACACAAGTGCGAAAAGTGGTTTTTCAACACTAACACAAGTGCGAAAAGTGGTTTTTCAACACTAACACAAGTGCGAAAAGTGGTTTTTCCACACTAATACAAGTGCAAAAGTGGTTTCCTGCACCAACACAAGTGCGAAAAGTGGTTTTTCAACACTAACACAAGTGCCAAAAGTGGTTTTTCAACACTAACACAAGTGCGAAAAGTGGTTTTTCAACACTATCACAAGTGCAAAAAGTGTTTTTTCCACACTAATACAAGTGCAAAAGTGGTTTCCTACACCAACACAAGTGCGAAAAGTGGTTTTTCAACACTAACACAAGTGCGAAAATTGGTTTTTCAACACTAACACAAGCGCGAAAAGTGGTTTTTCAACACTATCACAAGTGCGAAAAGTGTTTTTTCCACACTAATACAAGTGCAAAAGTGGTTTCCTGCACGAACACAAGTGCGAAAAGTGGTTTTTCAACACTAACACAAGTGCGAAAAGTGGTTTTTCAACACTAACACAAGTGCGAAAAATGGGTTTTCAACACTATCACAAGTGCAAAAAGTGTTTTTTCCACACTAATACAAGTGCAAAAGTGGTGTCCTGCACCAACACAAGTGCGAAAAGTGGTTTTTCAACACTAACACAAGTGCGAAAAGTCGTTTTTCCACACTAATACAATTGCAAAAGTGGTTTTCTGCACCAACACAAGTGCGAAAAGTGGTTTTTCAACACTAACACAAGTGCGAAAAGTGGTTTTTCAACACTATCACAAGTGCAAAAAGTGTTTTTTCCACACTAATACAAGGGCAAAAGTGGTTTCCTGCACCAACACAAGTGCGAAAAGTGGTTTTTCAACACTAACACAAGTGCGAAAAGTGGTTTTTCAACACTAACGCAAGTGCGAAAAGTGTTTTTTCCACACTAATACAAGTGCAAAAGTGGTTTCTTGCACCAACACAAGTGCGAAAAGTGGTTTTTCAACACTAACACAAGTGCGAAAAGTGGTTTTTCATCACTAACACAAGTGCGAAAAGTGGTTTTTCAACACTAACACAAGTGCGAAAAGTGGTTTTTCCACACTAATACAAGTGCAAAAGTGGTTTCCTGCACCAACACAAGTGCGAAAAGTGGTTTTTCAACACTAACACAAGTGCGAAAAGTGGTTTTTCAACACTATCACAAGTGCGAAAAGTGTTTTTTCCACACTAATACAAGTGCAAAAGTGGTTTCCTGCACGAACACAAGTGCGAAAAGTGGTTTTTCAACACTAACACAAGTGCGAAAAGTGTTTTTTCAACACTAACACAAGTGCGAAAAGTGGTTTTTCAACACTATCACAAGTGCAAAAAGTGTTTTTTCCACTCTAATACAAGTGCAAAAGTGGTTTCCTGCACCAACACAAGTGCGAAAAGTGGTATTTCAACACTAACACAAGTGCGAAAAGTGGTTTTTCAACACTATCACAAGTGCAAAAAGTGTTTTTTCCACACTAATACAAGTGCAAAAGTGGTTTCCTGCACCAACACAAGTGCGAAAAGTGGTTTTTCAACACTAACACAAGTGCGAAAAGTGGTTCTTCAACACTAACACAAGTGCGAAAAGTGTTTTTTCCACACTAATACAAGTGCAAAAGTGGTTTCCTGCACCAACACAAGTGCGAAAAGTGGTTTTTCAACACTAACACAAGTGCGAAAAGTGGTTTTTCAACACTAACACAAGTGCGAAAAGTGGTTTTTCAACACTAACACAAGTGCGAAAAGTGGTTTTTCCACACTAATACAAGTGCAAAAGTGGTTTCCTGCACCAACACAAGTGCGAAAAGTGGTTTTTCAACACTAACACAAGTGCGAAAAGTGGTTTTTCAACACTAACACAAGTGCGAAAAGTGTTTTTTCCACACTAATACAAGTGCAAAAGTGGTTTCCTGCACCAACACAAGTGCGAAAAGTGGTTTTTCAACACTAACACAAGTGCAAAAAGTGGTTCTTCAACACTAACACAAGTGCGAAAAGTGTTTTTTCCACACTAATACAAGTGCAAAAGTGGTTTCCTGCACCAACACAAGTGCGAAAAGTGGTTTTTCAACACTAACACAAGTGCGAAAAGTGGTTTTTCAACACTAACACAAGTGCAAAAAGTGGTTTTTCAACACTAACACAAGTGCGAAAAGTGGTTTTTTCCACACTAATACAAGTGCAAAAGTGGTTTCCTGCACCAACACAAGTCCGAAAAGTGGTTTTTCAACACTAACACAAGTGCGAAAAGTTGTTTTTCAACACTATCACAAGTGCGAAAAGTGTTTTTTTCCACACTATTACAAGTGCAAAAGTGGTTTCCTGCACCAACACAAGTGCGAAAAGTGGTTTTTCAACACTAACACAAGTGCGAAAAGTGGTTTTTCAACACTAACACAAGTGCGAAAAGTGGTTTTTCAACACTATCACAAGTGCAAAAAGTGTTTTTCCACACTAATACAAGTGCAAAAGTGGTTTCCTGCACCAACACAAGTGCGAAAAGTGGTTTTTCAACACTAACACAAGTGTGAAAAGTGGTTTTCAACACTATCACAAGTGCAAAAAGTGTTTTTTCCACACTAATACAAGTGCAAAAGTGGTTTCCTGCACCAACACAAGTGCGAAAAGTGGTTTTTCAACACTAACACAAGTGCGAAAAGTGGTTTTTCAACACTAACGCAAGTGCGAAAAGTGTTTTTTCCACACTAATACAAGTGCAAAAGTGGTTTCTTGCACCAACACAAGTGCGAAAAGTGGTTTTTCAACACTAACACAAGTGCGAAAAGTGGTTTTTCATCACTAACACAAGTGCGAAAAGTGGTTTTTCAACACTAACACAAGTGCGAAAAGTGGTTTTTCCACACTAATACAAGTGCAAAAGTGGTTTCCTGCACCAACACAAGTGCGAAAAGTGGTTTTTCAACACTAACACAAGTGCGAAAAGTGGTTTTTCAACACTATCACAAGTGCGAAAAGTGTTTTTTTCCACACTAATACAAGTGCAAAAGTGGTTTCCTGCACGAACACAAGTGCGAAAAGTGGTTTTTCAACACTAACACAAGTGCGAAAAGTGTTTTTTCAACACTAACACAAGTGCGAAAAGTGGTTTTTCAACACTATCACAAGTGCAAAAAGTGTTTTTTCCACTCTAATACAAGTGCAAAAGTGGTTTCCTGCACCAACACAAGTGCGAAAAGTGGTATTTCAACACTAACACAAGTGCGAAAAGTGGTTTTTCAACACTATCACAAGTGCAAAAAGTGTTTTTTCCACACTAATACAAGTGCAAAAGTGGTTTCCTGCACCAACACAAGTGCGAAAAGTGGTTTTTCAACACTAACACAAGTGCGAAAAGTGGTTCTTCAACACTAACACAAGTGCGAAAAGTGTTTTTTCCACACTAATACAAGTGCAAAAGTGGTTTCCTGCACCAACACAAGTGCGAAAAGTGGTTTTTCAACACTAACACAAGTGCGAAAAGTGGTTTTCAACACTAACACAAGTGCGAAAAGTGGTTTTTCAACACTAACACAAGTGCGAAAAGTGGTTTTTCCACACTAATACAAGTGCAAAAGTGGTTTCCTGCACCAACACAAGTGCGAAAAGTGGTTTTTCAACACTAACACAAGTGCGAAAAGTGGTTTTTCAACACTAACACAAGTGCGAAAAGTGTTTTTTCCACACTAATACAAGTGCAAAAGTGGTTTCCTGCACCAACACAAGTGCGAAAAAGTGGTTTTTCAACACTAACACAAGTGCAAAAAGTGGTTCTTCAACACTAACACAAGTGCGAAAAGTGTTTTTTCCACACTAATACAAGTGCAAAAGTGGTTTCCTGCACCAACACAAGTGCGAAAAGTGGTTTTTCAACACTAACACAAGTGCGAAAAGTGGTTTTTCAACACTAACACAAGTGCAAAAAGTGGTTTTTCAACACTAACACAAGTGCGAAAAGTGGTTTTTCCACACTAATACAAGTGCAAAAGTGGTTTCCTGCACCAACACAAGTCCGAAAAGTGGTTTTTCAACACTAACACAAGTGCGAAAAGTTGTTTTTCAACACTATCACAAGTGCGAAAAGTGTTTTTTCCACACTATTACAAGTGCAAAAGTGGTTTCCTGCACCAACACAAGTGCGAAAAGTGGTTTTTCAACACTAACACAAGTGCGAAAAGTGGTTTTTCAACACTAACACAAGTGCGAAAAGTGGTTTTTCAACACTATCACAAGTGCAAAAAGTGTTTTTTCCACACTAATACAAGTGCAAAAGTGGTTTCCTGCACCAACACAAGTGCGAAAAGTGGTTTTTCAACACTAACACAAGTGCGAAAAGTGGTTTTCAACACTAACACAAGTGCGAAAGTGTTTTTTTCCACACTAATACAAGTGCAAAAGTGGTTTCCTGCACCACAACAAGTGCGAAAAGTGGTTTTTCAACACTAACACAAGTGCGAAAAGTGGTTTTTCAACACTATCACAAGTGCAAAAAGTGGTTTTTCAACACTAACACAAGTGCGAAAATTGGTTTTTCATCACTAACACAAGTGCGAAAAGTGGTTTTTCAACACTAACACAAGTGCGAAAAGTGGTTTTTCCACACTAATACAAGTGCAAAAGTGGTTTCCTGCACCAACACAAGTGCGAAAAGTGGTTTTTCAACACTAACACAAGTGCGAAAAGTGGTTTTTCAACACTATCACAAGTGCGAAAAGTGTTTTTTCCACACTAATACAAGTGCAAAAGTGGTTTCCTGCACGAACACAAGTGCGAAAAGTGGTTTTTCAACACTAACACAAGTGCGAAAAGTGTTTTTTCAACACTAACACAAGTGCGAAAAGTGGTTTTTCAACACTATCACAAGTGCAAAAAGTGTTTTTTCCACTCTAGTACAAGTGCAAAAGTGGTTTCCTGCAACAACACAAGTGCGAAAAGTGGTATTTCAACACTAACACAAGTGCGAAAAGTGGTTTTTCAACACTATCACAAGTGCGAAAAGTGGTTTTTCAACACTAACACAAGTGCGAAAAGTGGTTTTTCAACACTATCACAAGTGCAAAAAGTGTTTTTTCCACACTAATACAAGTGCAAAAGTGGTTTCCTGCACCAACACAAGTGCGAAAAGTGGTTTTTCAACACTAACACAAGTGCGAAAAGTGGTTTTTCAACACTAACACAAGTGCGAAAAGTGTTTTTCCACACTAATACAAGTGCAAAAGTGGTTTCCTGCACCAACACAGGTGGGAAAAGTGGTTTTTCAACACTAACACAAGTGCGAAAAGTGGTTTTTCAACACTATCACAAGTGCAAAAAGTGTTTTTTCCACACTAATACAAGTGCAAAAGTGGTTTCCTGCACCAACACAAGTGCGAAAAGTGGTTTTTCAACACTAACACAAGTGCGAAAAGTGGTTTTCAACACTAACACAAGTGCGAAAAGTGTTTTTTCCACACTAATACAAGTGCAAAAGTGGTTTCCTGCACCAACACAAGTGCGAAAAGTGGTTTTTCAACACTAACACAAGTGCGAAAAGTGGTTTTTCAACACTAACACAAGTGCAAAAAGTGGTTTTTCAACACTAACACAAGTGCGAAAAGTGGTTTTTCCACACTAATACAAGTGCAAAAGTGGTTTCCTGCACCAACACAAGTCCGAAAAGTGGTTTTTCAACACTAACACAAGTGCGAAAAGTTGTTTTCAACACTATCACAAGTGCGAAAGTGTTTTTTCCACACTATTACAAGTGCAAAAGTGGTTTCCTGCACCAACACAAGTGCGAAAAGTGGTTTTTCAACACTAACACAAGTGCGAAAAGTGGTTTTTCAACACTAACACAAGTGCGAAAAGTGGTTTTTCAACACTATCACAAGTGCAAAAAGTGTTTTTCCACACTAATACAAGTGCAAAAGTGGTTTCCTGCACCAACACAAGTGCGAAAAGTGGTTTTTCAACACTAACACAAGTGCGAAAAGTGGTTTTTCAACACTAACACAAGTGCGAAAAGTGGTTTTTCCACACTAATACAAGTGCAAAAGTGGTTTCCTGCACCAACACAAGTGCGAAAAGTGGTTTTTCAACACTAACACAAGTGCGAAAAGTGGTTTTTCAACACTATCACAAGTGCAAAAAGTGTTTTTTCCACACTAATACAAGTGCAAAAGTGGTTTCCTGCACCAACACAAGTGCGAAAAGTGGTTTTTCAACACTAACACAAGTGCGAAAAGTGGTTTTTCAACACTAACACAAGTGCGAAAAGTGTTTTTCCACACTAATACAAGTGCAAAAGTGGTTTCCTGCACCAACACAGGTGGGAAAAGTGGTTTTTCAACACTAATACAAGTGCGAAAAGTGGTTTTTCAACACTATCACAAGTGCAAAAAGTGTTTTTTCCACACTAATACAAGTGCAAAAGTGGTTTCCTGCACCAACACAAGTGCGAAAAGTGGTTTTTCAACACTAACACAAGTGCGAAAAGTGGTTTTTCAACACTAACGCAAGTGCGAAAAGTGTTTTTTCCACACTAATACAAGTGCAAAAGTGGTTTCTTGCACCAACACAAGTGCGAAAAGTGGTTTTTCAACACTAACACAAGTGCGAAAAGTGGTTTTTTATCACTAACACAAGTGCGAAAAGTGGTTTTTCAACACTAACACAAGTGCGAAAAGTGGTATTTCCACACTAATACAAGTGCAAAAGTGGTTTCCTGCACCAACACAAGTGCGAAAGTGGTTTTTCAACACTAACACAAGTGCGAAAAGTGGTTTTTCAACACTATCACAAGTGCGAAAAGTGTTTTTTCCACACTAATACAAGTGCAAAGGTGGTTTCCTGCACGAACACAAGTGCGAAAAGTGGTTTTTCAACACTAACACAAGTGCGAAAAGTGTTTTTTCAACACTAACACAAGTGCGAAAAGTGGTTTTTCAACACTATCACAAGTGCAAAAAGTGTTTTTTCCACTCTAATACAAGTGCAAAAGTGGGTTCCTGCACCAACACAAGTGCGAAAAGTGGTTTTTCAACACTAACACAGGTGCGAAAAGTGGTTTTTCAACACTAACACAAGTGCAAAAAGTGTTTTTTTCCACACTAATACAAGTGCAAAAGTGGTTTCCTGCACCAACACAAGTGCGAACAGTGGTTTTTCAACACTAACACAAGTGCGAAAAGTGGTTTTTCAACACTAACACAAGTGCGAAAAGTGTTTTTCCACGCTAATACAAGTGCAAAACTGGTTTCCTGCACTAACACAAGTGCGAAATGTGGTTTTTCAACACTAACACAAGTGCGAAAAGTGGTTTTTCAACACTATCACAAGTGCAAAAAGTGTTTTTTCCACACTATTACAAGTGCAAAAGTGGTTTCCTGCACCAACACAAGTGCGAAAAGTGGTTTTTTCAACACTAACACAAGTGCGAAAAGTGGTTTTTCAACACTAACACAAGTGCAAAAAGTTGTTTTTCAACACTAACACAAGCGCGAAACGAAAAGTGGTTTTTCCACACTAATACAAGTGCAAAAGTGGTTTCCTGCACCAACACATGTCCGAAAAGTGGTTTTTCAACACTAACACAAGTGCGAAAAGTTGTTTTTCAACACTATCACAAGTGCGAAAAGTGTTTTTTCCACACTATTACAAGTGCAAAAGTGGTTTCCTGCACCAACACAAGTGCGAAAAGTGGTTTTTTCAACACTAACACAAGTGCGAAAAGTGGTTTTTCAACACTAACACAAGTGCGAAAAGTGGTTTTTCAACACTATCACAAGTGCAAAAAGTGTTTTTTCCACACTAATACAAGTGCAAAAGTGGTTTCCTGCACCAACACAAGTGCGAAAAGTGGTTTTTCAACACTAACACAAGTGCGAAAAGTGGTTTTTCAACACTAACACAAGTGCGAAAAGTGGTTTTTCCACACTAATACAAGTGCAAAAGTGGTTTCCTGCACCAACACAAGTGCGAAAAGTGGTTTTTCAACACTAACACAAGTGCGAAAAGTGGTTTTTCAACACTATCACAAGTGCAAAAAGTGTTTTTTCCACACTAATACAAGTGCAAAAGTGGTTTCCTGCACCAACACAAGTGCGAAAAGTGGTTTTTCAACACTAACACAAGTGCGAAAAGTGGTTTTTCAACACTAACACAAGTGCAAAAAGTGTTTTTCCACACTAATACAAGTGCAAAAGTGGTTTCCTGCACCAACACAGGTGGGAAAAGTGGTTTTTCAACACTAACACAAGTGCGAAAAGTGGTTTTTCAACACTAACACAAGTGCGAAAAGTGTTTTTTCCACACTAACACAAGTGCAAAAAGTGGTTTTTCAACACTAACACAAGTGCGAAAAGTGGTTTTTCCACGCTAATACAAGTGCAAAACTGGTTTACTGCACTAACACAAGTGCGAAAAGTGGTTTTTCAACACTAACACAAGTGCGAAAAGTGGTTTTTCAACACTATCACAAGTGCAAAAAGTGTTTTTTCCACACTAATACAAGTGCAAAAGTGGTTTCCTGCACCAACACAAGTGCGAAAAGTGGTTTTTCAATACTAACACAAGTGCAAAAAGTGGTTTTTCAACACTAACACAAGTGCGAAAAGTGTTTTTTCCACACTAATACAAGTGCAAAAGTGGTTTCCTGCACCAACACAAGTGCGAAAAGTGGTTTTTCAACACTAATACAAGTGCGAAAAGTGGTTTTTCAACACTAACACAAGTGCGAAAAGTGGTTTTTCAACACTAACACAAGTGCGAAAAGTCGTTTTTCCACACTAATACAATTGCAAAAGTGGTTTTCTGCACCAACACAAGTGCGAAAAGTGGTTTTTCAACACTAACACAAGTGCGAAAAGTGGTTTTTCAACACTATCACAAGTGCAAAAAGTGTTTTTTCCACACTAATACAAGTGCAAAAGTGGTTTCCTGCACCAACACAAGTGCGAAAAGTGGTTTTTCAACACTAACACAAGTGCGAAAAGTGGTTTTTCAACACTAACACAAGTCCGAAAAGTGGTTTTTCCACACTAATACAAGTGCAAAAGTGGTTTCCTGCACCAACACAAGTGCGAAAAGTGTTTTTTCAACACTAACACAAGTGCGAAAAGTGGTTTTTCAACATTATCACATGTGCAAAAAGGGTTTTTCCACACTAATACAGGTGCAAATGTGGTTTCCTGCACCGACACAAGTGCGAAAAGTGGTTTTTCAACACTAACACAAGTGCGAAAAGTGGTTTTTCAACACTATCACAAGTGCAAAAAGTGTTTTTTCCACACTAATACAAGTGCAAAAGTGGTTTCCTGCACCAACACAAGTGCGAAAAGTGGTTTTTCAACACTAACACAAGTGCGAAAAGTGGTTTTTCAACACTAACGCAAGTGCGAAAAGTGTTTTTTCCACACTAATACAAGTGCAAAAGTGGTTTCTTGCACCAACACAAGTGCGAAAAGTGGTTTTTCAACACTAACACAAGTGCGAAAAGTGGTTTTTTATCACTAACACAAGTGCGAAAAGTGGTTTTTCAACACTAACACAAGTGTGAAAAGTGGTATTTCCACACTAATACAAGTGCAAAAGTGGTTTCCTGCACCAACACAAGTGCGAAAAGTGGTTTTTCAACACTAACACAAGTGCGAAAAGTGGTTTTTCAACACTATCACAAGTGCGAAAAGTGTTTTTTCCACACTAATACAAGTGCAAAGGTGGTTTCCTGCACGAACACAAGTGCGAAAAGTGGTTTTTCAACACTAACACAAGTGCGAAAAGTGTTTTTTCAACACTAACACAAGTGCGAAAAGTGGTTTTTCAACACTATCACAAGTGCAAAAAGTGTTTTTTCCACTCTAATACAAGTGCAAAAGTGGGTTCCTGCACCAACACAAGTGCGAAAAGTGGTTTTTCAACACTAACACAGGTGCGAAAAGTGGTTTTTCAACACTAACACAAGTGCAAAAAGTGTTTTTTCCACACTAATACAAGTGCAAAAGTGGTTTCCTGCACCAACACAAGGCGAAAAGTGGTTTTTCAACACTAACACAAGTGCGAAAAGTGGTTTTTCAACACTAACACAAGTGCAAAAAGTGTTTTTTCCACACTAATACAAGTGCAAAAGTGGTTTCCTGCACCAACACAAGGCGAAAAGTGGTTTTTCAACACTAACACAAGTGCGAAAAGTGGTTTTTCAACACTAACGCAAGTGCGAAAAGTGTTTTTTCCACACTAATACAAGTGCAAAAGTGGTTTCCTGCACCAACACAAGTGCGAAAAGTGGTTTTTCAACACTAACACAAGTGCGAAAAGTGGTTTTTCAACACTAACACAAGTGCGAAAAGTGGTTTTTCAACACTAACACAAGTGCGAAAAGTGGTTTTTCCACACTAATACAAGTGCAAAAGTGGTTTCCTGCACCAACACAAGTGCGAAAAGTGGTTTTTCAACACTAACACAAGTGCGAAAAGTGGTTTTTCAACACTAACACAAGTGCGAAAAGTGGTTTTTCAACACTATCACAAGTGCAAAAAGTGTTTTTCCACACTAATACAAGTGCAAAAGTGGTTTCCTACACCAACACAAGTGCGAAAAGTGGTTTTTCAACACTAACACAAGTGCGAAAATTGGTTTTTCAACACTAACACAAGCGCGAAAAGTGGTTTTTCAACACTATCACAAGTGCGAAAAGTGTTTTTTCCACACTAATACAAGTGCAAAAGTGGTTTCCTGCACGAACACAAGTGCGAAAAGTGGTTTTTCAACACTAACACAAGTGCGAAAAGTGGTTTTTCAACACTAACACAAGTGCGAAAAGTGGGTTTTCAACACTATCACAAGTGCAAAAAGTGTTTTTTCCACACTAATACAAGTGCAAAAGTGGTGTCCTGCACCAACACAAGTGCGAAAAGTGGTTTTTCAACACTAACACAAGTGCGAAAAGTCGTTTTTCCACACTAATACAATTGCAAAAGTGGTTTTCTGCACCAACACAAGTGCGAAAAGTGGTTTTTCAACACTAACACAAGTGCGAAAAGTGGTTTTTCAACACTATCACAAGTGCAAAAAGTGTTTTTTCCACACTAATACAAGTGCAAAAGTGGTTTCCTGCACCAACACAAGTGCGAAAAGTGGTTTTTCAACACTAACACAAGTGCGAAAAGTGGTTTTTCAACACTAACGCAAGTGCGAAAAGTGTTTTTTCCACACTAATACAAGTGCAAAAGTGGTTTCTTGCACCAACACAAGTGCGAAAAGTGGTTTTTCAACACTAACACAAGTGCGAAAAGTGGTTTTTCATCACTAACACAAGTGCGAAAAGTGGTTTTTCAACACTAACACAAGTGCGAAAAGTGGTTTTTCCACACTAATACAAGTGCAAAAGTGGTTTCCTGCACCAACACAAGTGCGAAAAGTGGTTTTTCAACACTAACACAAGTGCGAAAAGTGGTTTTTCAACACTATCACAAGTGCGAAAAGTGTTTTTTCCACACTAATACAAGTGCAAAAGTGGTTTCCTGCACGAACACAAGTGCGAAAAGTGGTTTTTCAACACTAACACAAGTGCGAAAAGTGGTTTTTCAACACTAACACAAGTGCGAAAAGTCGTTTTTCCACACTAATACAATTGCAAAAGTGGTTTTCTGCACCAACACAAGTGCGAAAAGTGGTTTTTCAACACTAACACAAGTGCGAAAAGTGGTTTTTCAACACTATCACAAGTGCAAAAAGTGTTTTTTCCACACTAATACAAGTGCAAAAGTGGTTTCCTGCACCAACACAAGTGCGAAAAGTGGTTTTTCAACACTAACACAAGTGCGAAAAGTGGTTTTTCAACACTAACACAAGTCCGAAAAGTGGTTTTTCCACACTAATACAAGTGCAAAAGTGGTTTCCTGCACCAACACAAGTGCGAAAAGTGTTTTTTCAACACTAACACAAGTGCGAAAAGTGGTTTTTCAACATTATCACAAGTGCAAAAAGGGTTTTTCCACACTAATACAGGTGCAAATGTGGTTTCCTGCACCAACACAAGTGCGAAAAGTGGTTTTTCAACACTAACACAAGTGCGAAAAGTGGTTTTTCAACACTATCACAAGTGCAAAAAGTGTTTTTTCCACACTAATACAAGTGCAAAAGTGGTTTCCTGCACCAACACAAGTGCGAAAAGTGGTTTTTCAACACTAACACAAGTGCGAAAAGTGGTTTTTCAACACTAACGCAAGTGCGAAAAGTGTTTTTTCCACACTAATACAAGTGCAAAAGTGGTTTCTTGCACCAACACAAGTGCGAAAAGTGGTTTTTCAACACTAACACAAGTGCGAAAAGTGGTTTTTTATCACTAACACAAGTGCGAAAAGTGGTTTTTCAACACTAACACAAGTGCGAAAAGTGGTATTTCCACACTAATACAAGTGCAAAAGTGGTTTCCTGCACCAACACAAGTGCGAAAAGTGGTTTTTCAACACTAACACAAGTGCGAAAAGTGGTTTTTCAACACTATCACAAGTGCGAAAAGTGTTTTTTCCACACTAATACAAGTGCAAAGGTGGTTTCCTGCACGAACACAAGTGCGAAAAGTGGTTTTTCAACACTAACACAAGTGCGAAAAGTGTTTTTTCAACACTAACACAAGTGCGAAAAGTGGTTTTTCAACACTATCACAAGTGCAAAAAGTGTTTTTTCCACTCTAATACAAGTGCAAAAGTGGGTTCCTGCACCAACACAAGTGCGAAAAGTGGTTTTTCAACACTAACACAGGTGCGAAAAGTGGTTTTTCAACACTAACACAAGTGCAAAAAGTGTTTTTTCCACACTAATACAAGTGCAAAAGTGGTTTCCTGCACCAACACAAGGCGAAAAGTGGTTTTTCAACACTAACACAAGTGCGAAAAGTGGTTTTTCAACACTAACGCAAGTGCGAAAAGTGTTTTTTCCACACTAATACAAGTGCAAAAGTGGTTTCCTGCACCAACACAAGTGCGAAAAGTGGTTTTTCAACACTAACACAAGTGCGAAAAGTGGTTTTTCAACACTAACACAAGTGCGAAAAGTGGTTTTTCAACACTAACACAAGTGCGAAAAGTGGTTTTTCCACACTAATACAAGTGCAAAAGTGGTTTTCTGCACCAACACAAGTGCGAAAAGTGGTTTTTCAACACTAACACAAGTGCGAAAAGTGGTTTTTCAACACTATCACAAGTGCAAAAAGTGTTTTTTCCACACTAATACAAGTGCAAAAGTGGTTTCCTGCACCAACACAAGTGCGAAAAGTGGTTTTTCAACACTAACACAAGTGCGAAAAGTGGTTTTTCAACACTAACACAAGTCCGAAAAGTGGTTTTTCCACACTAATACAAGTGCAAAAGTGGTTTCCTGCACCAACGCAAGTGCGAAAAGTGTTTTTTCAACACTAACACAAGTGCGAAAAGTGGTTTTTCAACATTATCACAAGTGCAAAAAGGGTTTTTCCACACTAATACAGGTGCAAATGTGGTTTCCTGCACCAACACAAGTGCGAAAAGTGGTTTTTCAACACTAACACAAGTGCGAAAAGTGGTTTTTCAACACTATCACAAGTGCAAAAAGTGTTTTTTCCACACTAATACAAGTGCAAAAGTGGTTTCCTGCACCAACACAAGTGCGAAAAGTGGTTTTTCAACACTAACACAAGTGCGAAAAGTGGTTTTTCAACACTAACGCAAGTGCGAAAAGTGTTTTTTCCACACTAATACAAGTGCAAAAGTGGTTTCTTGCACCAACACAAGTGCGAAAAGTGGTTTTTCAACACTAACACAAGTGCGAAAAGTGGTTTTTTATCACTAACACAAGTGCGAAAAGTGGTTTTTCAACACTAACACAAGTGCGAAAAGTGGTATTTCCACACTAATACAAGTGCAAAAGTGGTTTCCTGCACCAACACAAGTGCGAAAAGTGGTTTTTCAACACTAACACAAGTGCGAAAAGTGGTTTTTCAACACTATCACAAGTGCGAAAAGTGTTTTTTCCACACTAATACAAGTGCAAAAAGTGTTTTTTCCACTCTAATACAAGTGCAAAAGTGGGTTCCTGCACCAACACAAGTGCGAAAAGTGGTTTTTCAACACTAACACAGGTGCGAAAAGTGGTTTTTCAACACTAACACAAGTGCAAAAAGTGTTTTTTCCACACTAATACAAGTGCAAAAGTGGTTTCCTGCACCAACACAAGGCGAAAAGTGGTTTTTCAACACTAACACAAGTGCGAAAAGTGGTTTTTCAACACTAACGCAAGTGCGAAAAGTGTTTTTTCCACACTAATACAAGTGCAAAAGTGGTTTCCTGCACCAACACAAGTGCGAAAAGTGGTTTTTCAACACTAACACAAGTGCGAAAAGTGGTTTTTCAACACTAACACAAGTGCGAAAAGTGGTTTTTCAACACTAACACAAGTGCGAAAAGTGGTTTTTCCACACTAATACAAGTGCAAAAGTGGTTTCCTGCACCAACACAAGTGCGAAAAGTGGTTTTTCAACACTAACACAAGTGCGAAAAGTGGTTTTTCAACACTAACACAAGTGCGAAAAGTGGTTTTTCAACACTATCACAAGTGCAAAAAGTGTTTTTTCCACACTAATACAAGTGCAAAAGTGGTTTCCTACACCAACACAAGTGCGAAAAGTGGTTTTTCAACACTAACACAAGTGCGAAAATTGGTTTATCAACACTAACACAAGCGCGAAAAGTGGTTTTTCAACACTATCACAAGTGCGAAAAGTGTTTTTTCCACACTAATACAAGTGCAAAAGTGGTTTCCTGCACGAACACAAGTGCGAAAAGTGGTTTTTCAACACTAACACAAGTGCGAAAAGTGGTTTTTCAACACTAACACAAGTGCGAAAAGTGGGTTTTCAACACTATCACAAGTGCAAAAAGTGTTTTTTCCACACTAATACAAGTGCAAAAGTGGTGTCCTGCACCAACACAAGTGCGAAAAGTGGTTTTTCAACACTAACACAAGTGCGAAAAGTCGTTTTTCCACACTAATACAATTGCAAAAGTGGTTTTCTGCACCAACACAAGTGCGAAAAGTGGTTTTTCAACACTAACACAAGTGTGAAAAGTGGTTTTTCAACACTATCACAAGTGCAAAAAGTGTTTTTTCCACACTAATACAAGTGCAAAAGTGGTTTCCTGCACCAACACAAGTGCGAAAAGTGGTTTTTCAACACTAACACAAGTGCGAAAAGTGGTTTTTCAACACTAACGCAAGTGCGAAAAGTGTTTTTTCCACACTAATACAAGTGCAAAAGTGGTTTCTTGCACCAACACAAGTGCGAAAAGTGGTTTTTCAACACTAACACAAGTGCGAAAAGTGGTTTTTCATCACTAACACAAGTGCGAAAAGTGGTTTTTCAACACTAACACAAGTGCGAAAAGTGGTTTTTCCACACTAATACAAGTGCAAAAGTGGTTTCCTGCACCAACACAAGTGCGAAAAGTGGTTTTTCAACACTAACACAAGTGCGAAAAGTGGTTTTTCAACACTATCACAAGTGCGAAAAGTGTTTTTTCCACACTAATACAAGTGCAAAAGTGGTTTCCTGCACGAACACAAGTGCGAAAAGTGGTTTTTCAACACTAACACAAGTGCGAAAAGTGTTTTTTCAACACTAACACAAGTGCGAAAAGTGGTTTTTCAACACTATCACAAGTGCAAAAAGTGTTTTTTCCACTCTAATACAAGTGCAAAAGTGGTTTCCTGCACCAACACAAGTGTGAAAAGTGGTATTTCAACACTAACACAAGTGCGAAAAGTGGTTTTTCAACACTATCACAAGTGCAAAAAGTGTTTTTTCCACACTAATACAAGTGCAAAAGTGGTTTCCTGCACCAACACAAGTGCGAAAAGTGGTTTTTCAACACTAACACAAGTGCGAAAAGTGGTTCTTCAACACTAACACAAGTGCGAAAAGTGTTTTTTCCACACTAATACAAGTGCAAAAGTGGTTTCCTGCACCAACACAAGTGCGAAAAGTGGTTTTTCAACACTAACACAAGTGCGAAAAGTGGTTTTTCAACACTAACACAAGTGCGAAAAGTGGTTTTTCAACACTAACACAAGTGCGAAAAGTGGTTTTTCCACACTAATACAAGTGCAAAAGTGGTTTCCTGCACCAACACAAGTGCGAAAAGTGGTTTTTCAACACTAACACAAGTGCGAAAAGTGGTTTTTCAACACTAACACAAGTGCGAAAAGTGTTTTTTCCACACTAATACAAGTGCAAAAGTGGTTTCCTGCACCAACACAAGTGCGAAAAGTGGTTTTTCAACACTAACACAAGTGCGAAAAGTGGTTCTTCAACACTAACACAAGTGCGAAAAGTGTTTTTTCCACACTAATACAAGTGCAAAAGTGGTTTCCTGCACCAACACAAGTGCGAAAAGTGGTTTTTCAACACTAACACAAGTGCGAAAAGTGGTTTTTCAACACTAACACAAGTGCAAAAAGTGGTTTTTCAACACTAACACAAGTGCGAAAAGTGGTTTTTCCACACTAATACAAGTGCAAAAGTGGTTTCCTGCACCAACACAAGTCCGAAAAGTGGTTTTTCAACACTAACACAAGTGCGAAAAGTTGTTTTTCAACACTATCACAAGTGCGAAAAGTGTTTTTTCCACACTATTACAAGTGCAAAAGTGGTTTCCTGCACCAACACAAGTGCGAAAAGTGGTTTTTCAACACTAACACAAGTGCGAAAAGTGGTTTTTCAACACTATCACAAGTGCAAAAAGTGTTTTTCCACACTAATACAAGTGCAAAAGTGGTTTCCTGCACCAACACAAGTCCGAAAAGTGGTTTTTCAACACTAACACAAGTGCGAAAAGTTGTTTTTCAACACTATCACAAGTGCGAAAAGTGTTTTTTCCACACTATTACAAGTGCAAAAGTGGTTTCCTGCACCAACACAAGTGCGAAAAGTGGTTTTTCAACACTAACACAAGTGCGAAAAGTGGTTTTTCAACACTATCACAAGTGCAAAAAGTGTTTTTCCACACTAATACAAGTGCAAAAGTGGTTTCCTGCACCAACACAAGTGCGAAAAGTGGTTTTTCAACACTAACACAAGTGCGAAAAGTGGTTTTTCAACACTAACACAAGTGCGAAAAGTGGTTTTTCCAAACTAATACAAGTGCAAAAGTGGTTTCCTGCACCAACACAAGTGCGAAAAGTGGTTTTTCAACACTAACACAAGTGCGAAAAGTGGTTTTTCAACACTATCACAAGTGCAAAAAGTGGTTTTTCAACACTAACACAAGTGCGAAAAGTGGTTTTTCATCACTAACACAAGTGCGAAAAGTGGTTTTTCAACACTAACACAAGTGCGAAAAGTGGTTTTTCCACACTAATACAAGTGCAAAAGTGGTTTCCTGCACCAACACAAGTGCGAAAAGTGGTTTTTCAACACTAACACAAGTGCGAAAAGTGGTTTTTCAACACTATCACAAGTGCGAAAAGTGTTTTTTCCACAGTAATACAAGTGCAAAAGTGGTTTCCTGCACGAACACAAGTGCGAAAAGTGGTTTTTCAACACTAACACAAGTGCGAAAAGTGTTTTTTCAACACTAACACAAGTGCGAAAAGTGGTTTTTCAACACTATCACAAGTGCAAAAAGTGTTTTTTCCACTCTAATACAAGTGCAAAAGTGGTTTCCTGCACCAACACAAGTGCGAAAAGTGGTATTTCAACACTAACACAAGTGCGAAAAGTGGTTTTTCAACACTATCACAAGTGCAAAAAGTGTTTTTTCCACACTAATACAAGTGCAAAAGTGGTTTCCTGCACCAACACAAGTGCGAAAAGTGGTTTTTCAACACTAACACAAGTGCGAAAAGTGGTTCTTCAACACTAACACAAGTGCGAAAAGTGTTTTTTCCACACTAATACAAGTGCAAAAGTGGTTTCCTGCACCAACACAAGTGCGAAAAGTGGTTTTTCAACACTAACACAAGTGCGAAAAGTGGTTTTTCAACACTAACACAAGTGCGAAAAGTGGTTTTTCAACACTAACACAAGTGCGAAAAGTGGTTTTTCCACACTAATACAAGTGCAAAAGTGGTTTCCTGCACCAACACAAGTGCGAAAAGTGGTTTTTCAACACTAACACATGTGCGAAAAGTGGTTTTTCAACACTAACACAAGTGCGAAAAGTGTTTTTTCCACACTAATACAAGTGCAAAAGTGGTTTCCTGCACCAACACAAGTGCGAAAAGTGGTTTTTCAACACTAACACAAGTGCGAAAAGTGGTTCTTCAACACTAACACAAGTGCGAAAAGTGTTTTTTCCACACTAATACAAGTGCAAAAGTGGTTTCCTGCACCAACACAAGTGCGAAAAGTGGTTTTTCAACACTAACACAAGTGCAAAAAGTGGTTTTTCAACACTAACACAAGTGCAAAAAGTGGTTTTTCAACACTAACACAAGTGCGTAAAGTGGTTTTTCCACACTAATACAAGTGCAAAAGTGGTTTCCTGCACCAACACAAGTCCGAAAAGTGGTTTTTCAACACTAACACAAGTGCGAAAAGTTGTTTTTCAACACTATCACAAGTGCGAAAAGTGTTTTTTCCACACTATTACAAGTGCAAAAGTGGTTTCCTGCACCAACACAAGTGCGAAAAGTGGTTTTTCAACACTAACACAAGTGCGAAAAGTGGTTTTTCAACACTAACACAAGTGCAAAAAGTGGTTTTTCAACACTATCACAAGTGCAAAAAGTGTTTTTCCACACTAATACAAGTGCAAAAGTGGTTTCCTGCACCAACACAAGTGCGAAAAGTGGTTTTTCAACACTAACACAAGTGCGAAAAGTGGTTTTTCAACACTAACACAAGTGCGAAAAGTGGTTTTTCCACACTAATACAAGTGCAAAAGTGGTTTCCTGCACCAACACAAGTGCGAAAAGTGGTTTTTCAACACTAACACAAGTGCGAAAAGTGGTTTTTCAACACTATCACAAGTGCAAAAAGTGTTTTTTCCACACTAATACAAGTGCAAAAGTGGTTTCCTGCACCAACACAAGTGCGAAAAGTGGTTTTTCAACACTAACACAAGTGCGAAAAGTGGTTTTTCAACACTAACACAAGTGCGAAAAGTGTTTTTCCACACTAATACAAGTGCAAAAGTGGTTTCCTGCACCAACACAGGTGGGAAAAGTGGTTTTTCAACACTAACACAAGTGCGAAAAGTGGTTTTTCAACACTAACACAAGAGTAGTGTAATAATGTTGCTTCTGGGACACCTCCGTTTAACATGGGAAATCCCTATCTAATGTCATTTACCCCCTTGTCTTTTTCAAAAATCATAAACACCTCTATTTCTCCCACCCTCATCTTTATGAACCTTTTGTCTGTAGTACCTATCCTTAATGTTGTTCATTAGACCACTCAAACACTACAAATATTTGTTTTCTCTTATAGACCTATCATCCTTCTTCTACATATCATCTGGCAGATTAATCTTTGACCCACTCAAACATTGACCCATTCACTTCCATATTAATTCTTTCCCTCCCTCATTGCCCCTAAACACCTATATTTCTCTCACCCTGTTCTTTACGAACCTTCTAACCTTTTGACATGTTATCCTTATTCATTAGACCACTTAAACACCTGTGATCCTTCTGACCTCATGGACCTTTTAACCTTTTACTCTTAATATCATCTGGTGAATATAACCCACTCAAACAACGACCCTACAAATATTTGTTTATGCGTGGGAAATAATTTAATTCTCCTACAACTCTCTTCACCATCTAATATATTAACAAAAAATATGTTTGAGTTTGGTTCTTTATTAAGATATTTTAACTGAGCTAAGATAAAATGGTAAACCTCCCTCAATGTTCTTGCTTGAGCGCCTCCAGTGCCACATACCATTTTTAAATTAAAGTATATATTTTCCTGACAACCATCAAAGTTTTCCGTCCACTCAAAAATATTTCCATCTTTTTTACCCAATTCACCGGTATTTAAATTAATTCTCTTATTTGTTTTGTGAACTTTTTTACCAGTTGCCTTTTCAATTATACCTATTTGATATTTTTCACATTCATTATGTTTTCCATTTATATACCAAGGTTGATTACACCTCCACTCTTTAGTCTGGTTGATACTTGGTTCTATCATTTATATAATAGTAAAAAAGGCGGCGGTAGCCCGTTAAAATCCCCAACCCCCCCCCTTTTTAACTTATCACTTATATATATCTTATCACTTATATATATCTTATCACTTATGTATATCTTATCACTTATATATATCTTATCACTTATATATATATCTTATCACTTATATACTTATATAACCATAAGGGAGACTATCAATTCCATTTTCTAAAATAAACCTCTTATCATCAAAAGCCCCCAATGCTTTCTTATTTATCTCTTCTTAATATAATTGATGTTTATAACTTCTTATTCCATTAATATTTCTAAACTCTTCTTTCTTTGTTGTTAAACAGTTATAATAATCCTTAAAGTTTATTGTTTCTTTAATAACATTTTTCTTTACACCTTTTAACTTCTTATCAGTCTTTTCAACGTTATTCACAATGTATTTATAAGCATAAGCCTTTGACCTCAATCCCACAAATTCACTCATAACATTTCCTCCTAATTCATCCTTGAACTTTACAATCACCTTTTTATTTTTAGAAGAGAACAACTCACTCTCTGGACTGTAATTACTCGTGTCATAGATATTAATGTCTCTTTTCATGTCTGAATAAACATCGTTGGTATTAATTTTCAAAATAAAACTATCTGTATCCATATAAAGTAGATTAACATCATTTTGATATTTCTTCCTCAAGTTATTATAAAAGTAATCATACATTAATGACTTTGATAAATCAAGAATTGTTGTTCCAATATAAATAGGTTTGTTCATTTCAATACTCTCTTTAATCAAATGGATCGCACAAAAGTTCTCAGTAAAGACCTCAGCTCGAGTAAAACTCGGTCTATTAATTAATTTTGATGCTTGTTCCCAAGATGTTGATAGTCTGATATTTTGTCTTTTCCTCACATTCTCCATAGTCTTACCAAAGACCGCATTATTCATCAATTTATAAAAGTCTTTCTCAAAATCTGTTTTTGACTCTGTTCTTCTTTGTGTATTAAAATCAATGTACCCCTTTAACCAATGACTTTGATTGAACTTTAGAACCCTATGGATCTTCTCTACTCTTAGACCTTTTGATAAATATTGTCGCAAATTTCTTTGGTGTAGAACATAATTTTTCTTGTTATATAATGTAGTAAGTAATTTTTCTGTTGATTCACCTATATCAAACGATCGTTGATAATCACTCAACCATTCTTTCTTTGGACTTGCTTTCTCACAAGCAAATGGGAGATCTTTGTGTAGGTTATGGAGTTCCTCTGGATATTTTAAATCAATTTCAAAATAATAACCAACTTTTTCTTCATCCAATTCTTTTTGTGTAGAGATACATACATCTTGTAAAACGTTTTTGTAGTCTTTTTCCTTTACCCATCTAAGTTTTCCATAAGGAAGAGCCTGAGACATTGCCCAGCCATACAGGTTGTTCGCGTCATAGTACATCAAGTAAGAACTCTCTTTCGTTGGATCATAATTTGGAAGATATTTGTTATTTGCTTTTGCGTATCTACTCGAGCAGACTTGTGAAATTCCACCTCTTTTTGCCTTTTCAATCATCAAAAGCATATCAACATCGGTTATCAAATCCAAATCTTGTTTTGTCATTTTCAACATCGCACTCCAGGCCAATCCAGGTGCTGTGTAGTAGTGAGCAGGATCCAATCCATATCCAGTGCGACAAACAGATCTAAAGGCTTCAAATACATCGGCCAATAAAAGCACATCAGTTTTGAGATACAAATCGTGATACTCGCCAAGATTCTTGATGTTATATTTTTCCCAAACATTTTGTGCGTGTACATAATCTTTATCAGATATATGACTATTATTTAATTTGTTATAGAAATTTTCTTTTGAAGGAAGTTGTGTTTCATTGAATCTCTCAAATGAGTCCATATAGTCATAGGGGTAAATTCCCTTTTGTGTTAGAAAATCTTTATCTAAAAAATACTCTGAAAGACATGGAAACTCTTTTAGATTTTGAACCAAGTTAACCAATGGACTTGCCATGAATTTAAATGTATCAAGAAATCTGATATGAGTAATAGGAGATGTGTGAATTGTTTTTGTGAATGAAATGTATTTCTGATCCGTGTTTGGAATTGCTGAGATACTTCCAGAAGTCTTTGAGAGTTCCTTGATAAATAGATGTGTATCATAATGAGCGTTGTTATGAAGAAAGACAGGAATGAAAGAGGGGAGTTGATAATTAATATTACAACTTTGATGAGCCGGACCTCTATATTTACCAGTGAGATGACAATGGTCTCTAACCTTTAGACCTTTACCAATTTTCTCCTCAGAAATATGACAGACATTGTTTTTTATAAATTCCCTTTTTTCTTTACTTGTTAAGGACATTGGTTTATTGGTTTCTCTCATTATCTTGGTTAATCGAACACAGTCTTTTTCTAGTCGTTTCACAAACTCCTCTGGGGTATTTGAGCCTCTATACATCTCTAACTTGATATATTTATCACCAACGGATGATTTGATATAATAACAAAAACCACAAGGAGTATGTTTTTGATATTTATTTGTGTATGATTCTTTTGGATCTTGAGAAGCAGTATCAATTTTTTCTAAAATACTTTCAAAATCAGCATATATAACAAATGGATGTTTGATCTTTTTATTTTCATCTTTGAATGTGATCTTTGAGCCTTCTTTAGGCATATTGATTACCGTTGATTTATGTTCGCCACAATAATTTGAATGTTTATCTAATCTTTCTTGTGAATTGAAGAAGTTAAGACAACGCAAACAAATATATATTTTATTTGTTCTCTTACAGACTTGTGGTTTTATTAATTTAGCAATATCTTTGATGTATGTATAATGTGAATTTTCGTCTGAATTAAAATATAGAAGATTAATATGAGTTTGTTTACAATTGTCAGAAAGCTTTAAAACCTGAATGTTGTTTGTTTCTGTTAGACCATAAACATTAACTGATAAATTATTCATCTTTTCAAATTTAGGAATATCATTTAAAGTCATCGGAAACTTTAGATCTTTCGTATTTAATGTATTCTCATATTTTTTATAATGAGATACTCTTTCATCATGAAAATGTGGAGGATGTAAGTGTGCTAAAATAGACCAGAGAAAACATTTATTGTCTTTATTTTTGATATTGATAACTGCTTTTCTATTTTTGATAACACTGGGTAAATCAATGTAAGAAGAAGCTTTTAGAGGATCTGATTTAAGAATATGAATGTCTATGTAAATAATTTTTCCTATATTGAATCCACTTCCTACGATTGAATTATCCACATCTTGCTCTTGTTTAATAAGTTCATCATAGACTCCTGATGTTTTAAAATCTTGATATGAAGATATAAAGTGTGGCTCAGTTCTCATGTATGGTGCATCTATAACTCCTTCATCCTTTGTCATTTCTAATTTTACTCCCATATAAAATTTAAGTGGTTTCATTTCCTTTAGTGTTTTTTCAATCAACGTTTGAACAGCAGGTTTAACTATTTCTACAGCATCAACTATAGACTCTGGTTCAGGAGGTTTGAAGTTAAAGACTCTTATTTTAATATGTCCTTTGAATGCTCCATCAGAGTTTTTAGTTGTGATAAAATTTGATAAATGTAGATTTGTTTTAAGATGTATTTTGAAGCCTTTCTTGAGGATATTTTTATTACATGTAGAACAGTGTTTTGTTTCAGGTGGAAGAGGGGAAAGTTTGTTTAAAATGTTGTATGTATGTTTTGCGGTGAGAATATGTTGTTTATAATATTTTACTTCCTTCTCGCAAGTATCACAATAAACCATATTTATAGCGTGAGAAAACGTGGTGTTTTATATATATCACTGTGCTTAAAATAAAACACTTTTGAGCTTTACAGCTCCGTTTTATATATATCGCTGTGCTTAAACTAAAACACTTTTTCACTCAGAATCATCTAAGTCATAACTATCACATGAATACTCAGAATCATACTCAGAGTCATCAATAAAGCTACTCTCATAACTATCATTTGAGCACAAACTATTAGTATCATAACTATCATCTGTGTTCAATGAAATACTATCATCACCATCGTCCAAGTTCAATGAAATACTATCATCACTATCGTCTGAGTTCAATGAAATAGTAAAATCTTCACTGCTGTATTGACTCATATTTAATTAGCAAGAAAAATATTCCCATCAATATCTATATACTTTCTTTCATTAACAGATTCAATCTCTACAATTTTTATATCAAAAGTTATCTTTAAATAATCTCTAACTATCATAGAACGAAATGACATTTCACCAGAAATATTAACATCATTCATTTTACTTAGATCTACACCCTTTGGATTATTAAAGAAAATACAAATGTCTCCTCTAGAATTATTAATGGTCTTATCATTCTTTTTCAAAGTATCGTGGTCAATCACTTTTTCAAGCTTTGAATAAATTGCCAGGAGTAGAGGAGAAACTTTTGTTAGATTTACTTTAATGGATGTCTTTCCAGGTATAGTTAGAGCTCTTCCTTTAAATGAAATAGAGGGGCTCATGTTATTTTCCATAACTGGTTTTACCCAAAAATTTCCATATTTATCTTTGTTCAATTTAACATCTTTGACATATTTTTCTATATCTTCCACCGAAGTAGAGATTGATTGAAATTTGTCTTTTGTGCTTTGAAACATTGTATTTATTAATGAATAAACTTGCGTTTAGTTTAAGTAAAAATTTACCACATAAATATGATAAGTTCTGAAGGATATTTAGAATTTCCAGACTCTCCATATGATAAATTAGAGAATTGTCCGGCTTGTGATAGAGTGGGGCTTAATGATGAGGATTCATATAAACAATGTATTTTCTGTGATTTAATTTTAATTAATGATAATAAGAAATATAAAAAAATATATAACTCTTTTAAATTAGAACCAAAAATGAATTACTTTACAAGATTAATAAGAGAGATGAATGTTAAGTATTGTGATGATAATACACCATTTCTTTCAAGGGAAGAGACTAATTGTATTGAGGAAATGTATAAGGGTTTAATGATATTTATTATTCAAAATAATTTTAATGGAAATGTTAATACAAGATACTATATAAATAAAATAATGGATTATTTTGAAATTAAACCCGAACTCAGGATAAAATATAGAGTTTCTCAAATAGCTCAAAAAAAGTTGGATAACTTGTTTTCCAAATATATAAATGAATGATTTTTTACCCGTTTGGGAAAATAAGATAAAATTTAATAACCATAAAAACATTCCAAATTCATTGAGATGTCTAATAGTTGGTTCAAGCGGATGTGGAAAAACCTGTTTACTTTTAAAGATGCTCCTTGGTTCTAATTTTTTAGATTATGATAATTTAATAATTTTTACAAAGTCAAGTTTTCAACCCGAGTATCAACTACTCTCACAGGGTTTTAATGCGGGTCTTAAAAAGGAAGACATTATCGGTTTATTTAAACTTCAAAACAAACTAAATGATTATAATATTGATGATATAATACAATTATTTTGTGATACACAGAAATCAAAATCGAAACCCATAACTTGTATTCTCAGTGATAATACGGATGATATACCTTCACCTCAAGATTTAGATAAATCAAAAAAGAACCTTGTCATCTTTGATGATTGTGTTAATGAGAGAAACCAAACAGTAATGGATAGCTACTATACAAGAGGGAGACATTCTTCTTGTAATTGTATATATCTTAGTCAATCATATTTTCAACTCCCTCGACGCTCAATAAGAAACAATGCCAATACTTTTATTTTATTTAAGTTAAATTCAATAGATGTAAATAATTTTTGGAGAGATAATTGCTCTACGTTATGTAGTAAAAAAGAATTTGAAAATTATATGAAACACACGATTGGAAAATATAAATATATTGTTGTGAAACAAGATGAGATACTAAATGATATTTTTCAATAAATAAATACAGAAAATGAATACTGAAGAAAGAGAAAGAAAGTTTAAGGAACATCAACAATTAGTTTCAAAAGTTGTTAAACAACAGGAAGAGATAAAGAAGAAACGGAGACAGAAACTAACTGGTGAAGAAGCCTTTGAAAGAAAACAAGAGAAATTCTTTAAACCACTTTTGAAAACTCAACACCCTACAGTTCCCACGGTAGAATTTACTCCGAAAAAACTTCAAATGCTCAAAGATTTTAGTCAGATAACAAAACAAGAACTTGGTGAATTAGAATATGATGACGAGGGATTATTTCGGAAACTTGAGCAGGTAAATCAACCCCCTAATTATGTTGTGGAAGCTCTTCAAAACAATGAATATTCTGCGGGTTCAAAAACCAGAGCAGGTCTCATTCCAACAGAAGAACCAGCAGTGTTTCATCTTGTGGAAGAAAAGGTATTGATATTTAATGATGAATTGATGTTCTTGAGTTCTACTCAACCAAATGTTAAATTAACTCCAAGATTAATGTTTCTTCTAACAAACCCCGGATTCAGCGGTTCAAAATATTTTGAGGAACCACTTGATATGGAAAGAGAGGAAGATAGGGTATATATTGAGTTGTTAAATACACTTGATTATGGAGTTTCTGTTGCTGGTAAAAGTAAGAAGAATGAGAAGGAGAAACATATTATTGATGCTTTAAGTAAGCTTGGTTCGGGTGTTAGTTTTCTTCCAAATGACCCATCACAATTAGTTAATAGGCTATTATTGTTATTAGGTAGTAAGAAGGCTGGAAACAACAATTGTTTTAATGAATCCTCAGCCATTTTAGATCAGTTGATGAACATGAAAATAATTAATAAATGTCAATACAAAGATATTTTATTAGATATTAAATAAGATGAGAAGCACAATTCTTAGTTTTAATTTCACAACGAGCGATTACACAGCTTCATTCCCTTACCCACTACAACTTGACCCCCTTACCTCATATGAGGCATCTTTGTTGTCAATGGAAACTTACAATACCCTTTTTAATATCACAGAGAAAAACAACAAGTTTAGTTATAATCCAGGCACTGCCTACAAAACTATAACTGTTTCACCTGGAGCTTACGAGATTTCTCAAATATCTTCAGAAGTCTCTCGCCTTATGAAAGAAAAAGGTGATGAACCAAAAAATATTGTAATAGATATTCAAACACACACTTCAAAATCAACTATTAAACTGAAAAATAATTATAAAGTTGATTTCACGATTGAAAATTCGTTCAGAGAGCTATTGGGTTTCTCTTCAAAAAAGATTGAAAATAACGGGACGTTTTACAGTGATAATGTTATCCAAATATCCTCCGGTATAAATTCAGTATTAATTCATTGTGATTTGATTGATGGTGCTTATAACGATGGAATAAGAACAAATACAATATTTTCATTCAGTGCATACTCAACCCCGATTGGTTATAAATTTAATATGGAACCAAAAAATCTTGTCTATTTACCTGTGTCAGGAAAAACCATATACAGAGTAAATTTTAGGATAACCGACCAAGATAATCGTATGATATCCTTTAATGATGAAATTATATCCATCAGAATTCACCTACGTGAAGTTTTTCAATAAATAAATAATGGTTATTGTAAGAAAACACGAGTTGGGAAAATATAAAATAATTACAGGGGAGGGCATGTTCCTTTCACCAGACTATACAAGGTATGTGGGTAAAGGATACTATAAACCTAAGAGACAACGGGGTGTGGGTCATCAATTTCGAAATAAAGGAGATGGGATAATTGATACTCTAATGGGTATTGGTTCAACCATTCTTAAACATAAAGACCTAATTGGTTCAACTGCTTCTCTCATGGGAAATGTAGCAGGTGTTGTAAAGAGTATAAAAGATGCTCAAAAGGAGTCCCATAAATTACAAGCAATCAAAGAAATTAAAAAAGGTAAAACTCAACTATCTTCACAAGAACGACAAAAAATCATTAAAATACTTGGGTCAGGGTTTCAACAATTTTAATACTATATAAATACAAGTATGGAAGCGATTGATAGTATCTATGATTTGGATGATACGATTATCATTTCAAACTCTACTAAAAAGGAAGACTATTTTAAGGTAAATGCTATTACAGGAACCGACTGGAATTCAAACGGAACAAAAAGTTTTGAAATAAATAATCAACAAACTTACTTGAATATAGCTGATAGTTTCTTGCTGTGTAAATTTAAATTCACTAAGGCTGCGAATAATACTAATGCTACACTCGTAAATGATTTCTTCTGGAAAATGTTTGACAGTGTTCGCCTGTATATTGGAACACAAGAGGTTGAAGCGGTTGATTATGTCTCTGCTACATCTGAAATGATGAAATTTACACTATATTCGTTTGGTGATAGAATGGGTAAGGGAGCTGTTGAAGGCTTTATTCCTGATATGTCAACGGGAACAAACACAGACCCTGGTTATAGTCAAAGGAAGTCAATGTATAATGATGACGCAAAAGCTGAGAATAGTTTTACCGTAGCAGTACCTCTTAAAGGTATATTTGGATTTTGTGATTATGATAAAGTTTTGTATGGTCTTAAAATTAGATTTCAACTACAAAGGAATGATAATGTAAATAGATTGCTTTTTGGGGCTGAAAATGCTTTTGGCGACAATAATAAATTTGTTATTAATGATTTGTGTTGGTATATCAATGAATATACTCCTAATCTTAAAACGGAGGAGATGTTAAATAGAAGACTTAACTCAAAGAAACCGCTAAATGTATCATACCTTAAAAGAAGATGTCAACACGTTAAACTGGAACACACTACCTACACTTGGAATTTGGGTGTTCTTGAAGGAAAGCCACGATACCTATGGCTCATTTTTAAAAAACCAGATGGAGAGGAGGGTACTAATAAGAATAATGCGCTGAGTGATAATGCTAAGGTGAAACAACTTCGGGTTTCTCTTGATGGCACATTTTATCCGCGAGATAGATTGGAAATTGATTGGGAAAAAAATGATTATGCGGAAGCCTACAAGTCCTACCAAAAAGTGTGTGAAAGTAATGGTAATAATGAGCCTATTTTGGATATGGTTGCGTTTCAAAAACTTTATACAATCTACGCAATTGACCTGAGTTCTCAAAAGGAAACTATAAAGTCTAATCGAGTGGATACTTCTCTATACATTGAAAGAGGGGAGAATGAAGAAGTTGATGCTTATTGTTTGCTTTTGGAGGAAACAGAATTACAGATTAATACAGATAATGGTGTTATGATTAATATCACATAGGTTTTTTCTCATAAATAAATGGTAGGGGTATATGTTAATCAAATCAATCTTAATAAATTAACATCTTGTATTCAAAATCAAAAGCCTTGTATTATTAATGTTAATACAATTCAAAGAAAAGGAGCTGTAAGAATTGATGTTTTACTCACACACACACAAGTAAAAACACTAAATGATGTTGGATCACTTAAAACTAAAATGACGAAACCTATGTTAAAGAAATATTCAATAGACGAGTCAAGAGGAGGATTTCTCCCGTTTCTAATTCCTTTATTTGCTGGTTTAAGTGCGGCGGGAGCATTGACTGGTGGTATTTCAGCAGCGGTAAAAACTGCTAACGAAAGGAAGGCACAACTAAAAGCTCAAAAAGAATTGGAAAGACATAACAAGGAGTTGGAGAAACAAATTAGTGGAAGTGGTGTAATTGTAGATTTTGCTCACCCACTGCCTGATAAAGCTAGATTGTTGGTTGGTGATATGCTTTCCTCTATCGCTCAAGCGGGTGTTAAACTAACTAAACGGGGTAATGGATTGTATCTTTCTCATAAATAAATGGATAAATGGTTTAAACAATTTGGAAAGAATACAACGTCAAATATAGAACTAGCCAAGTATTGTAAAACACTAAAAATTGATAATGTGGTAATCTGTATGAGAGATGAATTAATACATATAAATAAGAATACAAAGAATATTATTATGAATTTAGACACACAGAATGGTTCTCATTGGGTTTGTATTCATAATAGTCAGGATAAATATTATTTTGATAGTTATGGTATGCCACCACCTGTTGAAGTAATACAATTCTTACAGAATGGTGTTTATCAAACATTTCAAGTTCAAGAAATTAATTCTAAATGTTGTGGTCAATTATGTTTATATGTATTATTTCAACTCAACAATAATGAAAATTTTTATAATATCATTTTTAATCTAATATAAATGACTTATGTTGGAAAAGATGGTTCTATCTTTGGAAAATCCTCCCAGGATATTGATTTATCAAATTATTATACAAAGGCACAGGCTGAACGACAAAAATATAGTATAAGTAAAAATATTAATATGAAGAATACTTATAAATTAATCAATTATCCAAACCCTACAGATGCGAATGACTTAATTAGATTCAGTGATTTATCACACTTGTTAAATAAAACAGCACGTTTTGTGAAACAAGTAAAATTTACAACCACAACACCTGGTTATACTGACCATACACCTTTCCTCATTGAATTTAACTACCTGCTTACAATTGAATTTTATAAAGAAGGACATTTAGTTAATATGCGAATTAATAAATGGGGGTATGATATGCCTGATTTAGGGTATAATTGGTCTTTTTCAATAAACTTAGAAGACCTACATGATTTAAATCAGTCTCGTAAAGAAGAATATTATCCACTTGGTGAAGATAAGGATTTATGTGGAAGTACAATTAGTAAACAACAAATACGTGATTTTAAGAAAATAAAAATATATGATAGTATAGCGATGGTTCGCATGACAAAGAAGGAAGGTAATGAGATAAGGATAGAAAGCCGAGGAATACAAACCGATTTGGTAGTGGGAAGATGGGGTGGTATTACCTGTCATAATATTAATCTCACATATATTTCTGATACATAAATGGCAGGAAGAAGACTACAAGAGAATTATAATTTTTGTATTCAAGGATACCTACAAGAAAAGGGTGCTCGGTTTTACATACCGTACGAATTGGAACATACACATGGAAATTTTGTCATTAAAAACTGGCCTTATACTGATATTGTTAAACCCACAAATAGAGACTTGTTTAAAGTATTAAATAAAAATGAACTTCTCAAAGTTATGAAATATAAAACTCTTTTAGAAATCGTCAACAAATCTTATTGGTATCCTATTATGAGAAAAATAATTATAGATACAAGAATATCTCAAAATCCAGATGAGTATATGTATAATATTATTTGGGACTCAAGCTCAAGGGTTGTAAGGGCTAAGGAAGGAATTGAAGAAGAGAAGGAGGAAAGAGAGAAAAAGGAGAAGGAGGAAAGGGAGAGGGAGGAGAAGGAGGAGAGGGAGAAAAAGGAGGAGGAGAGGGAGAAAAAGGAGAAGGAGGAAGGAGAGAAAAGGGAGAAGGAGGAAAGAGAGAAAAAGAAGAAGGAGGAGAGGGAGAAAAAGGAGAAGGAGGAGAGGGAGGAAAGGGAGCAAAGAGAGAGGGAGGAAAAATATAAAAAGATGGAAATCAGTGAGATTCGTAAAAGATTGAGTGTATTACAGCAAATAAATCAATCTCAACGCACCGAAGAGGAAATTAAAGAATTAACAACTCTTATGAAGATAATGGTTTCAAAAATAACAACGTCAATGTCTTCAATTTCAGGGAGGAGATTTAAACGAGAAAGTGGTGAAGAAGAAGAAGAAGAAGAAGGAAAAGATTATGTGATTGATGATGTTGGTGTCATTGACTTTAGTTAGTTTTTATTTGTAAATAAATGGAGGAGAGAGTGAAGGCATTCCTTAGGATTCTTTATGTTTTAAAAATAAAGATTGAAATGTATATGTTGAAAACCAAAAAGGTTTTGATACTCTGTCGGAATTTTTCTGATAAATAAATATGAGTTATTGTCTCAAATGTAAAAAGAAAACTAAATCTAAAAATATCTCTTATGTTAAAGCTAAAAATAATAGAGTTTATCAAAAAGGAATATGTCAAGTATGTGGCTCTAAAAAGTGCCAATTCATCTCTCCTAAAAGAGGAGGAGACATACAAAAGTTTCTGTCAGGAAGTAAATTTACAACAACTGGAATTCCAGGGGAATTACACCTTCCAGGGTATTCTTTCTGTGGTCCAGGAACAAACTTGGATAAAAGATTAGATGAGGCTGACAATCCTAAACCTTGGTCTAAACCTACAAATAGGGTTGACGAAGTGTGTATGAAGCATGATATTGCTTATGGGAAAACCACTACGTTGACTGAAAAACATAAAGCCGACAGCGAAATGTTGTATAATTTGTCTTTGATACAAAATCCAACGTTGAGAGAGAAAGTTGATAGGTTTATTGTGAGAAATTTGATAAATGCTAAATTGAAACTTGGTCTTGGTTATTCCTCAAAAAACTATTAGGCTCTAATGATGCCATCAAGACTGAGGAGCTTTTGGCTGAAGAATTACACAAACCTATAATCACAAAGTTTAAAAGAAGGAAGGTTTATTCTAAATACACTGACCACATATGGTCCGCTGATTTAATTGAATTGAATAATGACAGGGGATACAGGTATGCTTTAACCGTTATTGATTTGAGGAGTAGATTTGCCTGGGTTGTCCCTTTAAAAAATAAAAGGGGTGATACTTTAATGTTAGCCTTTAAGCTAATATTTGATCGGGATAAAAGGAAACCAAAGAAGTTATGGACTGATGAGGGAACAGAGTTCTATAACAAAATATTCATGAAATTTCTTAAGGGGAAGGGTATTAAATTATACAGCACCTTTAATGAAGGAAAGGCAGTTGTTATTGAGCGTTTTAATCGTACTTTAAAAGAGAAATTATATAAAAAATTCACACAACTCGGTTCTCAAAAATGGGTGTATTTAATTCAGGATATTGTAGATAATTACAATAATACAGTTCATTCATCAACACAATCAAAACCATCAGAAACATTTACAAAATTAGAATATGAAAAGGAGATTAATTTGAGAAAGCCCAAGTTTAAAGTTGGTGATATTGTAAGAATATACAAATGGAAAAGTCATTTTGAGAAAGGTTATACACAAAAATGGACTCGTGAATTATTTAAAATCATTGATGTAATGGATACAGTCCCTTGGACCTACAAATTATATGATTTAAATGGAGAAGAAATCTTGGGTTCATTTTACTCACAAGAATTACAAAAAACACAAGTAAGCAGATAATACCCTTGAAAATAATAAATAAATAAATAAAATGTAATGGGGATACGTTTTTAAATCTGTGAACCCCAAACACAGAATCCCACAACTTTTTAGTTGGGGCTTAACTTTTGTGTGTGTATAATGGGGATACGTTTTTAAATCTGTGAACCCCAAACACAGAATCCCACAACTTTTTAGTTGGGGCTTAACTTTTGTGTGTGTATAATGGGGATACGTTTTTAAATCTGTGAACCCCAAACACAGAATCCCACAACTTTTTAGTTGGGGCTTAACTTTTGTGTGTGTATAATGGGGATACGTTTTTAAATCTGTGAACCCCAAACACAGAATCCCACAACTTTTTAGTTGGGGCTTAACTTTTGTGTGTGTGTGTATGTGCGAGTGAGTCATAATAATATACAAACCCTAACCCAACCCAAGCCCTAACCCAACCCCATCCCTAACCCAAACCCATCCCTAACCCAACCCATCCCTAACCCAACCCCATCCCTAACCCAACCCCATCCCTAACCCAACCCCATCCCTAACCCAACCCCATCCCTAACCCAACCCCATCCCTAACCCAACCCCAACCCTAACCCAACCCCATCCCTAACCCAACCCCATCCCTAACCCAACCCATCCCTAACCCTCACATTCAAAATCCCAACCCTAACCCAATCCCATCCCTAACCCAACCCCAACCCTAACCCTCACATTCAAAATCCCAACCCTAACCCAACCCATCCCTAACCCAACCCCATCCCTAACCCAACCCCATCCCTAACCCAACCCCAACCCTAACCCTCACATTCAAAATCCCAACCCTAACCCAACCCCATCCCTAACCCTCACATTCAAAATCCCACCCAAACCCTAACATAATCTTTCTTTTCTTCTTTTTTAAATACGTATTTCTTTTTTTTTTTTTTTCCTCTTCCTCCAATTCTGTCTTTCAAGGCTTTTAAGTTTGAAGAAGTAGAAATGGGAAGAAAGAATTTTCCAGCATTTTCTTCCTCGAACTTTCTTGATATTGCTTAAATCAAGCGTCATTAAATAAAGAACATTGTTCATTGCTTTAGAATCCAAAGAGTCTCCAAGAGGAACCCCACAGGTAGAGTCTCCAAAATAAAACCAACTTTCCAAGTTCCCAAGGTATAACCACATTCCTGTTGAGCCTCCAAGATAGGTATCACATTCCGAGTCATCAAAACAAAACCCCCATTCCGAGTCTCCAAAAATATAACCATCTTTCCAAGTCCCCAAGGTAAAACCACAATTTTCAGACATATTGGGGGTTTCCGTGATAAGTCTCACATAGTATAACTGCGGACCATCAGGGAAAACTTCCCTTTCCCAATTTTTTAGGGTTTCTATGATGTGTCTCACATAGTATAACTGCGGACCATCAGGGAGAATTCCCATTTCACAATTTTTTAGGGTTTCTATGATGTGTCTCACATAGTATAACTGCGGACCATCAGGGAGAACTCTCCTTGCCCAATTTTTTAGGGTTTCTATGATGTGTCTCACATAGTATAACTGCGGACCATCAGGGAGAACTCTCCTTGCCCAATTTTTTAGGGTTTCTATGATGTGTCTCACATAGTATAACTGCGGACCATCAGGGAGAACTCTCCTTTCCCAATTTTCAGAAATTTGTGGGTCTCCAATGTATGACTTGTATTCTGGCTCATCAAGGTAGAACTTGTTCAGTGGGTTTTGTTTTGATAACTCACAACAAGTATCATCATGGTAAAACTCTTTTTCAGGATTTTGTGGATCTCCAAGGTATAACTCTTTGGCTGGGTCATCAAGGTAGAACTCGTTCTGGGGGTCTTGGTTGTTCAAAATGTCTTCAAACAAAAAAATAACTTCATCCCAAGTTGTGTTAAAAGCAGAATTTTCATTTCGTATCTCAGATACAATTTCCTGTGAAAGAAAATAACAATGTATTAATTTAATACAATATTTTTTATTTGTATAAATCAAGCTCTATGAATATTAAAATAAACTTTGTTAACTCTTACACGAGTCTCATCTTAAAAAAAAAAAAAAAAAAAAAAAAAAAAATCAAATAAATAAATAAATAAATAAACAAACTTACCTCCATTGATAAGAGGTTCGAGTCCAGTTCATCAATCTGAAGGTTGAGTTCTACACAGGTAGTAGGACTCCATGGAATAGCAAAGTTATCCCATTCCATTTCGGCATAGTAGTCCATTCTCAAGTGAAGCAGAAAGCGTGTTTGAAAAAGCCTGTGTGGTCGGTGCCTTTTATAAGGACTGGGTGTGTCTTCCTGTGGAAATTCCCTGGGCGTGTCTTAACTGGAAATGATGTGATGGAAATTCCCTGAAAATGATGTAATGTATTACCTGGAAATGATACAATGCTGAAGAGTTTATAAAGTGGGTGGGACTTAGCAAAAGTGGGAGGAGCTTAGCAAAAGTGGGCGGGGCTTAGTAAAAAGTGGGCGTGGCTTAACAAAAAATGGGCGGGGTTTAGTAAAAAAATGGGCGTGGTTTACCAAAAAGTGGGCGGAGCTTACCAAAAAATGGTATGTGGCACTGGAGGCGCTCAAACAAGAACATTGAGGGAGGTTTACCATTTTATCTTAGCTCAGTTAAAATATCTTAATAAAGAACCAAACTCAAACATATTTTTTGTTAATATATTAGATGGTGAAGAGAGTTGTAGGAGAATTAAATTATTTCCCACGCATAAACAAATATTTGTAGGGTCGTTGTTTGAGTGGGTTATATTCACCAGATGATATTAAGAGTAAAAGGTTAAAAGGTCCATGAGGTCAGAAGGATCACAGGTGTTTAAGTGGTCTAATGAATAAGGATAACATGTCAAAAGGTTAGAAGGTTCGTAAAGAACAGGGTGAGAGAAATATAGGTGTTTAGGGGCAATGAGGGAGGGAAAGAATTAATATGGAAGTGAATGGGTCAATGTTTGAGTGGGTCAAAGATTAATCTGCCAGATGATATGTAGAAGAAGGATGATAGGTCTATAAGAGAAAACAAATATTTGTAGTGTTTGAGTGGTCTAATGAACAACATTAAGGATAGGTACTACAGACAAAAGGTTCATAAAGATGAGGGTGGGAGAAATAGAGGTGTTTATGATTTTTGAAAAAGACAAGGGGGTAAATGACATTAGATAGGGATTTCCCATGTTAAACGGAGGTGTCCCAGAAGCAACATTATTACACTACTCACAAGTGCGAAAAGTGTTTTTTCCACAATAATACAAGTGCAAAAGTGGTTTCCTGCACCAACACAAGTGCGAAAAGTGGTTTTTCAACACGAACACAAGTGCGAAAAGTGGTTTTTCAACACTAACACAAGTGCGAAAAATGGTTTTTCCACACTAATACAAGTGCAAAAGTGGTTTCCTGCACCAACACAAGTGCGAAAAGTGGTTTTTCAACACTAACACAAGTGCGAAAAGTGGTTTTTCAACACTATCACAAGTGCAAAAAGTGTTTTTTCCACACTAACACAAGTGCAAAAAGTGGTTTTTCAACACTAACACAAGTGCGAAAAGTGGTTTTTCCACGCTAATACAAGTGCAAAACTGGTTTCCTGCAACTAACACAAGTGCGAAAAGTGGTTTTTCAACACTAACACAAGTGCGAAAAGTGGTTTTTCAACACTATCACAAGTGCAAAAAGTGTTTTTTCCACACTAATACAAGTGCAAAAGTGGTTTCCTGCACCAACACAAGTGCGAAAAGTGGTTTTTCAACACTAACACAAGTGCAAAAAGTGGTTTTTCAACACTAACACAAGTGCGAAAAGTGTTTTTTCCACACTAATACAAGTGCAAAAGTGGTTTCCTGCACCAACACAAGTGCGAAAAGTGGTTTTTCAACACTAATACAAGTGCGAAAAGTGGTTTTTCAACACTAACACAAGTGCGAAAAGTGGTTTTTCAACACTAACACAAGTGGGAAAAGTCGTTTTTCCACACTAATACAATTGCAAAAGTGGTTTTCTGCACCAACACAAGTGTGAAAAGTGGTTTTTCAACACTAACACAAGTGCGAAAAGTGGTTTTTCAACACTATCACAAGTGGAAAAAGTGTTTTTTCCACACTAATACAAGTGCAAAAGTGGTTTCCTGCACCAACACAAGTGCGAAAAGTGGTTTTTCAACACTAACACAAGTGCGAAAAGTGGTTTTTCAACACTAACACAAGTCCGAAAAGTGGTTTTTCCACACTAATACAAGTGCAAAAGTGGTTTCCTGCACCAACACAAGTGCGAAAAGTGGTGTTTCAACACTAACACAAGTGCGAAAAGTGGTTTTTCAACACTATCACAAGTGCAAAAAGTGTTTTTTCCACACTAATACAAGTGCAAAAGTGGTTTCCTGCACCAACACAAGTGCGAAAAGTGGTTTTTCAACACTAACACAAGTGCGAAAAGTGGTTTTTCAACACTAACGCAAGTGCGAAAAGTGTTTCTTCCACACTAATACAAGTGCAAAAGTGGTTTCTTGCACCAACACAAGTGCGAAAAGTGGTTTTTCAACACTAACACAAGTGCGAAAAGTGGTTTTTTATCACTAACACAAGTGCGAAAAGTGGTTTTTCAACACTAACACAAGTGCGAAAAGTGGTTTTTCCACACTAATACAAGTGCAAAAGTGGTTTCCTGCACCAACACAAGTGCGATAAGTGGTTTTTCAACAATAACACAAGTGCGAAAAGTGTTTTTTCAACACTAACACAAGTGCGAAAAGTGGTTTTTCAACACTAACACAAGTGCGAAAAGTGGTTTTTCAACACTATCACAAGTGCAAAAAGTGTTTTTTCCACACTAATACAAGTGCAAAAGTGGTTTCCTGCACCAACACAAGTGCGCAAAGTGGTTTTTCAACACCAACACAAGTGCGAAAAGTGGTTTTTCAACACTAACACAAGTGCGAAAAGTGGTTTTTCAACACTAACACAAGTGCGAAAAGTGGTTTTTCCACACTAATACAAGTGCAAAAGTGGTTTCCTGCACCAACACAAGTGCGAAAAGTGGTTTTTCAACACTAACACAAGTGCGAAAAGTGGTTTTTCAACACTATCACAAGTGCGAAAAGTGTTTTTCCCACACTAATACAAGTGCAAAAGTGGTTTCCTGCACCAACACAAGTGCGAAAAGTGGTTTTTCAACACTAACACAAGTGCGAAAAGTGGTTTTTCAACACTAACACAACTGCGAAAAGTGGTTTTTCAACACTATCACAAGTGCAAAAAGTGTTTTTTCCACACTAATACAAGTGCAAAAGTGGTTTCCTGCACCAACACAAGTGCGAAAAGTGGTTTTTCAACACTAACACAAGTGCGAAAAGTGGTTTTTCAACACTAACACAAGTGCGAAAAGTGGTTTTTGCACACTAATACATGTGCAAAAGTGGTTTCCTGCACCAACACAAGTGTGAAAAGTGGTTTTTCAACACTAACACAAGTGCGAAAAGTGGTTTTTCAACAATAACACAAGTGCGAAAAGTGTTTTTTCCACACTAATACAAGTGCCAAAGTGGTTACCTGCACCAACACAAGTGCGAAAAGTGGTTTTTCAACACTAACACAAGTGCGAAAAGTGGTTTTTCAACACTAACACAAGTGCGAAAAGTGGTTTTTCCACACTAATACAAGTGCAAAAGTGGTTTCCTGCACCAACACAAGTGCGAAAAGTGGTTTTTCAACACTAACACAAGTGCGAAAAGTGGTTTTTCAACACTAACACAAGTGCGAAAAGTGGTTTTCCACACTAATACAAGTGCAAAAGTGGTTTCCTGCACCAACACAAGTGCGAAAAGTGGTTTTTCAACACTAACACAAGTGCGAAAAGTGGTTTTTCAACACTATCACAAGTGCGAAAAGTGTTTTTTCCACACTAATACAAGTGCAAAAGTGGTTTCCTGCATGAACACAAGTGCGAAAAGTGGTTTTTCAACACTAACACAAGTGCGAAAAGTGTTTTTTCAACACTAACACAAGTGCGAAAAGTGGTTTTTCAACACTATCACAAGTGCAAAAAGTGTTTTTTCCACTCTAATACAAGTGCAAAAGTGGGTTCCTGCACCAACACAAGTGCGAAAAGTGGTTTTTCAACACTAACACAGGTGCGAAAAGTGGTTTTTCAACACTAACACAAGTGCGAAAAGTGGTTTTCCACACTAATACAAGTGCAAAAGTGGTTTCCTGCACCAATACAAGTGCGAAAAGTGGTTTTTCAACACTAACACAAGTGCGAAAAGTGGTTTTTCAACACTAACACAAGTGCGAAAAGTGGTTTTTCCACACTAATACAAGTGCAAAAGTGGTTTCCTGCACCAACACAGGTGCGAAAAGTGGTTTTTCAACACTAACACAAGTGCGAAAAGTGGTTTTTCAACACTAACGCAAGTGCGAAAAGTGTTTTTTCCACACTAATACAAGTGCAAAAGTGGTTTCCTGCACCAACACAAGTGCGAAAAGTGGTTTTTCAACACTAACACAAGTGCGAAAAGTGGTTTTTCAACACTATCACAAGTGCGAAAAGTGTTTTTTCCACACTAATACAAGTGCAAAGTGGTTTCCTGCACCAACACAAGTGCGAAAAGTGGTTTTTCAACACTAACACAAGTGCAAAAAGTGGTTTTTCAACACTAACACAAGTGCGAAAAGTGGTTTTTCAACACTATCACAAGTGCAAAAAGTGTTTTTTCCACACTAATACAAGTGCAAAAGTGGTTTCCTACACAAACACAAGTGCGAAAAGTGGTTTTTCAACACTAACACAAGTGCGAAAAGTGGTTTTTCAACACTAACACAATCGCGAAAAGTGGTTTTTCAACACTATCACAAGTGCAAAAAGTGTTTTTTCCACACTAATACAAGTGCAAAAGTGGTTTCCTGCACGAACACAAGTGCGAAAAGTGGTTTTTCAACACTAACACAAGTGCGAAAAGTGGTTTTTCAACACTAACACAAGTGCGAAAAGTGGGTTTTCAACACTATCACAAGTGCAAAAAGTGTTTTTTCCACACTAATACAAGTGCAAAAGTGGTGTCCTGCACCAACACAAGTGCGAAAAGTGGTTTTTCAACACTAACACAGGTGTGAAAAGTGGTTTTTCAACACTAACACAAGTGCGAAAAGTCGTTTTTCCACACTAATACAAGTGCAAAAGTGGTTTCCTGCACCAACACAAGTGCGAAAAGTGGTATTTCAACACTAACACAAGTGCGAAAAGTGGTTTTTCAACACTATCACAAGTGCAAAAAGTGTTTTTTCCACACTAATACAAGTGCAAAAGTGGTTTCCTGCACCAACACAAGTGCGAAAAGTGGTTTTTCAACACTAACACAAGTGCGAAAAGTGGTTTTTCAACACTAACACAAGTGCGAAAGTGGTTTTTCCACACTAATACAAGTGCAAAAGTGGTTTCCTGCACCAACACAAGTGCGAAAAGTGGTTTTTCAACACTAACACAAGTGCGAAAAGTGGTTTTTCAACACTATCACAAGTGCAAAAAGTGTTTTTTCCACACTAATACAAGTGCAAAAGTGGTTTCCTGCACCAACACAAGTGCGAAAAGTGGTTCTTCAACACTAACACAAGTGCGAAAAGTGGTTTTTCAACACTAACACAAGTGCGAAAAGTGTTTTTTCCACACTAATACAAGTGCTAAAGTGGTTTCCTGCACCAACACAAGTGCGCAAAGTGGTTTTTCAACACTAACACAAGTGCGAAAAGTGGTTTTTCAACACTAACACAAGTGCGAAAAGTGGTTTTTCAACACTAACACAAGTGCGAAAAGTGGTTTTTCCACACTAATACAAGTGCAAAAGTGGTTTCCTGCACCAACACAAGTGCGAAAAGTGGTTTTTCAACACTAATACAAGTGCAAAAGTGGTTTCCTGCACCAACACAAGTGCGAAAAGTGGTTTTTCAACACTAACACAAGTGCGAAAAGTGGTTTTTCAACACTATCACAAGTGCGAAAAGTGTTTTTTCCACACTAATACAAGTGCAAAAGTGGTTTCCTGCACGAACACAAGTGCGAAAAGTGGTTTTTCAACACTAACACAAGTGCGAAAAGTGTTTTTTCAACACTAACACAAGTGCGAAAAGTGGTTTTTCAACACTATCACAAGTGCAAAAAGTGTTTTTTCCACTCTAATACAAGTGCAAAAGTGGGTTCCTGCACCAACACAAGTGCGAAAAGTGGTTTTTCAACACTAACACAAGTGCGAAAAGTGGTTTTTCAACACTATCACAAGTGCGAAAAGTGTTTTTTCCACACTAATACAAGTGCAAAAGTGGTTTCCTGCACAAACACAAGTGCGAAAAGTGGTTTTTCAACACTAACACAAGTGCGAAAAGTGTTTTTTCAACACTAACACAAGTGCGAAAAGTGGTTTTTCAACACTATCACAAGTGCAAAAAGTGTTTTTTCCACTCTAATACAAGTGCAAAAGTGGGTTCCTGCACCAACACAAGTGCGAAAAGTGGTTTTTCAACACTAACACAGGTGCGAAAAGTGGTTTTTCAACACTAACACAAGTGCGAAAAGTGGTGTTCCACACTAATACAAGTGCAAAAGTGGTTTCCTGCACCAACACGAGTGCGAAAAGTGGTTTTTCAAGACTAACACAAGTGCGAAAAGTGGTTTTTCAACACTAACACAAGTGCGAAAAGTGGTTTTTCCACACTAATACAAGTGCAAAAGTGGTTTCCTGCACCAACACAAGTGCGAAAAGTGGTTTTTCAACACTAACACAAGTGCGAAAAGTGGTTTTTCAACACTATCACAAGTGCAAAAAGTGTTTTTTCCACACTAATACAAGTGCAAAAGTGGTTTCCTGCACCAACACAAGTGCGAAAAGTGGTTTTTCAACACTAACACAAGTGCGAAAAGTGGTTTTTCAACACTAACACAAGTGCGAAAAGTGTTTTTCCACACTAATACAAGTGCAAAAGTGGTTTCCTGCACCAACACAGGTGGGAAAAGTGGTTTTTCAACACTAACACAAGTGCGAAAAGTGGTTTTTCAACACTAACACAAGTGCGAAAAGTGTTTTTTCCACACTAATACAAGTGCAAAAGTGGTTTCCTGCACCAACACAAGTGCGAAAAGTGGTTTTTCAACACGAACACAAGTGCGAAAAGTGGTTTTTCAACACTAACACAAGTGCGAAAAGTGGTTTTTCCACACTAATACAAGTGCAAAAGTGGTTTCCTGCACCAACACAAGTGCGAAAAGTGGTTTTTCAACACTAACACAAGTGCGAAAAGTGGTTTTTCAACACTATCACAAGTGCAAAAAGTGTTTTTTCCACACTAACACAAATGCAAAAAGTGGTTTTTCAACACTAACACAAGTGCGAAAAGTGGTTTTTCCACGCTAATACAAGTGCAAAACTGGTTTCCTGCACTAACACAAGTGCGAAAGTGCTTTCCTGCACCAACACAAGTGCGAAAAGTGGTTTTTCAACACTAACACAAGTGCAAAAAGTGGTTTTTCAACACTAACACAAGTGCGAAAAGTGTTTTTTCCACACTAATACAAGTGCAAAAGTGGTTTCCTGCACCAACACAAGTGCGAAAAGTGGTTTTTCAACACTAATACAAGTGCGAAAAGTGGTTTTTCAACACTAACACAAGTGCGAAAAGTGGTTTTTCAACACTAACACAAGTGCGAAAAGTCGTTTTTCCACACTAATACAATTGCAAAAGTGGTTTTCTGCACCAACACAAGTGCAAAAAGTGGTTTTTCAACACTAACACAAGTGCGAAAAGTGGTTTTTCAACACTATCACAAGTGCAAAAAGTGTTTTTTCCACACTAATACAAGTGCAAAAGTGGTTTCCTGCACCAACACAAGTGCGAAAAGTGGTTTTTCAACACTAACACAAGTGCGAAAAGTGGTTTTTCAACACTAACACAAGTCCGAAAAGTGGTTTTTCCACACTAATACAAGTGCAAAAGTGGTTTCCTGCACCAACATAAGTGCGAAAAGTGTTTTTTCAACACTAACACAAGTGCGAAAAGTGGTTTTTCAACATTATCACAAGTGCAAAAAGGGTTTTTCCACACTAATACAGGTGCAAAAGTGGTTTCCTGCACCAACACAAGTGCGAAAAGTGGTTTTTCAACACTAACACAAGTGCGAAAAGTGGTTTTTCAACACTATCACAAGTGCAAAAAGTGTTTTTTCCACACTAATACAAGTGCAAAAGTGGTTTCCTGCACCAACACAAGTGCGAAAAGTGTTTTTTCAACACTAACACAAGTGCGAAAAGTGGTTTTTTATCACTAACACTAGTGCGAAAAGTGGTTTTTCAACACTAACACAAGTGCGAAAAGTGGTTTTTCCACACTAATACAAGTGCAAAAGTGGTTTCCTGCACCAACACAAGTGCGAAAAGTGGTTTTTCAACACTAACACAAGTGCGAAAAGTGGTTTTTCAACACTATCACAAGTGCGAAAAGTGTTTTTTGTGCAAAAAGTGTTTTTTCCACTCTAATACAAGTGCAAAAGTGGGTTCCTGCACCAACACAAGTGCGAAAAGTGGTTTTTCAACACTAACACAGGTGCGAAAAGTGGTTTTTCAACACTAACACAAGTGCGAAAAGTGGTTTTTCCACACTAATACAAGTGCAAAAGTGGTTTCCTGCACCAACACAAGTGCGAAAAGTGGTTTTTCAACACTAACACAAGTGCGAAAAGTCGTTTTTCAACACTATCACAAGTGCAAAAAGTGTTTTTTCCACACTAATACAAGTGCAAAAGTGGTTTCCTGCACCAACACAAGTGCGAAAAGTGGTATTTCAACACTAACACAAGTGCGAAAAGTGGTTTTTCAACACTATCACAAGTGCAAAAAGTGTTTTTTCCACACTAATACAAGTGCAAAAGTGGTTTCCTGCACCAACACAAGTGCGAAAAGTGGTTTTTCAACACTAACACAAGTGCGAAAAGTGGTTCTTCAACACTAACACAAGTGCGAAAAGTGTTTTTTCCACACTAATACAAGTGCAAAAGTGGTTTCCTGCACCAACACAAGTGCGAAAAGTGGTTTTTCCACACTAATACAAGTGCAAAAGTGGTTTCCTGCACCAACACAAGTGCGAAAAGTGGTTTTTCAACACTAACACAAGTGCGAAAAGTGGTTTTTCGACACTAACACAAGTGCGAAAAGTGGTTTTTCAACACTAACACAAGTGCGAAAGTGGTTTCCTGCACTAATACAAGTGCAAAAGTGGTTTCCTGCACCAACACAAGTGCGAAAAGTGGTTTTTCAACACTAACACAAGTGCGAAAAGTGGTTTTTCAACACTATCACAAGTGTAAAAAGTGTTTTTTCCACACTAATACAAGTGCAAAAGTGGTTTCCTGCACCAACACAAGTGCGCAAAGTGGTTTTTCAACACTAACACAAGTGCGAAAAGTGGTTTTTCAACACTAACACAAGTGCGAAAAGTGGTTTTTCAACACTAACACAAGTGCGAAAAGTGGTTTTTCCACACTAATACAAGTGCAAAAGTGGTTTCCTGCACCAACACAAGTGCGAAAAGTGGTTTTTCAACACTAACACAAGTGCGAAAAGTGGTTTTTCAACACTATCACAAGTGCGAAAAGTGTTTTTTCCACACTAATACAAGTGCAAAAGTGGTTTCCTGCACCAACACAAGTGCGAAAAGTGGTTTTTCAACACTAACACAAGTGCGAAAAGTGGTTTTTCAACACTAACACAACTGCGAAAAGTGGTTTTTCAACACTATCACAAGTGCAAAAAGTGTTTTTTCCACACTAATACAAGTGCAAAAGTGGTTTCCTGCACCAACACAAGTGCGAAAAGTGGTTTTTCAACACTAACACAAGTGCGAAAAGTGGTTTTTCAACACTAACACAAGTGCGAAAAGTGGTTTTTGCACACTAATACAAGTGCAAAAGTGGTTTCCTGCACCAACACAAGTGCGAAAAGTGGTTTTTCAACACTAACACAAGTGCGAAAAGTGGTTTTTCCACACTATCACAAGTGCAAAAAGTGTTTTTTCCACACTAATACAAGTGCAAAAGTGGTTTCCTGCACCAACACAAGTGCGAAAAGTGGTTTTTCAACACTAACACAAGTGCGAAAAGTGGTTTTTCAACACTAACACAAGTGCGAAAAGTGTTTTTCCACACTAATACAAGTGCAAAAGTGGTTTCCTGCACCAACACAAGTGTGAAAAGTGGTTTTTCAACACTAACACAAGTGCGAAAAGTGGTTTTTCAACACTAACACAAGTGCGAAAAGTGTTTTTTCCACACTAATACAAGTGCAAAAGTGGTTTCCTGCACCAACACAAGAGCGAAAAGTGGTTTTTCAACACTAACACAAGTGTGAAAAGTGGTTTTTCAACACTAACACAAGTGCGAAAAGTGGTTTTTCCACACTAATACAAGTCAAGTGAATCCACTTGGATTCCGCCCAGGTTGGCACATGGAAATTATGATGTAGCATAATTATCATCTCGGGTCAAGATTTGAAATTATGCCATGGTTTTTGTAAAATTGCTACTAGTATTCACATTATGTACTTTCACCAAAACATACATCATCATAGAAACATACATAGAATTTGGGTCCTCTGGGTCATTTGGGTCCTCTGGGTCATTTGGGTCCTCTGGGTCATTTGGGTCCTCTGGGTCATTTGGGTCCTCTGGGTCATTTGGGTCCTCTGGGTCCTCTGGGTCATTTGGGTCCTCTGGGTCATTTGGGTCCTCTGGGTCATTTGGGTCCTCTGGGTCATTTGGGTCCTCTGGGTCATTTGGGTCCTCTGGGTCCTCTGGGTCATTTGGGTCCTCTGGGTCATTTGGGTCATTTGGGTCCTCTGGGTCATTTGGGTCCTCTGGGTCCTCTGGGTCCTCTGGGTCATTTGGGTCCTCTGGGTCATTTGGGTCCTCTGGGTCATTTGGGTCCTCTGGGTCATTTGGGTCCTCTGGGTCATTTGGGTCCTCTGGGTCATTTGGGTCATTTGGGTCCTCTGGGTCATTTGGGTCCTCTGGGTCATTTGGGTCCTCTGGGTCATTTGGGTCCTCTGGGTCATTTGGGTCCTCTGGGTCATTTGGGTCCTCTGGGTCATTTGGGTCCTCTGGGTCATTTGGGTCAGTAGTGTAATAATGTTGCTTCTGGGACACCTCCGTTTAACATGGGAAATCCCTATCTAATGTCATTTACCCCCTTGTCTTTTTCAAAAATCATAAACACCTCTATTTCTCCCACCCTCATCTTTATGAACCTTTTGTCTGTAGTACCTATCCTTAATGTTGTTCATTAGACCACTCAAACACTACAAATATTTGTTTTCTCTTATAGACCTATCATCCTTCTTCTACATATCATCTGGCAGATTAATCTTTGACCCACTCAAACATTGACCCATTCACTTCCATATTAATTCTTTCCCTCCCTCATTGCCCCTAAACACCTATATTTCTCTCACCCTGTTCTTTACGAACCTTCTAACCTTTTGACATGTTATCCTTATTCATTAGACCACTTAAACACCTGTGATCCTTCTGACCTCATGGACCTTTTAACCTTTTACTCTTAATATCATCTGGTGAATATAACCCACTCAAACAACGACCCTACAAATATTTGTTTATGCGTGGGAAATAATTTAATTCTCCTACAACTCTCTTCACCATCTAATATATTAACAAAAAATATGTTTGAGTTTGGTTCTTTATTAAGATATTTTAACTGAGCTAAGATAAAATGGTAAACCTCCCTCAATGTTCTTGTTTGAGCGCCTCCAGTGCCACATACCATTTTTTGGTAAGCCCCGCCCACTTTTTGGTAAACCACGCCCATTTTTTACTAAGCCCCGCCCACTTTTTGTTAAGCCACGCCCGCTTTTTACTAAGCCCCGCCCACTTTTGCTAAGCTCCTCCCACTTTTGCTAAGTCCCACCCACTTTATAAACTCTTCAGCATTGTATCATTTCCAGGTAATACATTACATCATTTTCAGGGAATTTCCATCACATCATTTCCAGTTAAGACACGCCCAGGGAATTTCCACAGGAAGACACACCCAGTCCTTATAAAAGGCACCGACCACACAGGCTTTTTCAAACACGCTTTCTGCTTCACTTGAGAATGGACTACTATGCCGAAATGGAATGGGATAACTTTGCTATTCCATGGAGTCCTACTACCTGTGTAGAACTCAACCTTCAGATTGATGAACTGGACTCGAACCTCTTATCAATGGAGGTAAGTTTGTTTATTTATTTATTTATTTATTTAATTTTTTTTTTTTTTTTTTTTTTTTTTTTTTTTAAGATGAGACTCGTGTAAGAGTTAACAAAGTTTATTTTAATATTCATAGAGCTTGATTTATACAAATAAAAAATATTGTATTAAATTAATACATTGTTATTTTCTTTCACAGGAAATTGTATCTGAGATACGAAATGAAAATTCTGCTTTTAACACAACTTGGGATGAAGTTATTTTTTTGTTTGAAGACATTTTGAACAACCAAGACCCCCAGAACGAGTTCTACCTTGATGACCCAGCCAAAGAGTTATACCTTGGAGATCCACAAAATCCTGAAAAAGAGTTTTACCATGATGATACTTGTTGTGAGTTATCAAAACAAAACCCACTGAACAAGTTCTACCTTGATGAGCCAGAATACAAGTCATACATTGGAGACCCACAAATTTCTGAAAATTGGGAAAGGAGAGTTCTCCCTGATGGTCCGCAGTTATACTATGTGAGACACATCATAGAAACCCTAAAAAATTGGGCAAGGAGAGTTCTCCCTGATGGTCCGCAGTTATACTATGTGAGACACATCATAGAAACCCTAAAAAATTGGGCAAGGAGAGTTCTCCCTGATGGTCCGCAGTTATACTATGTGAGACACATCATAGAAACCCTAAAAAATTGGGCAAGGAGAGTTCTCCCTGATGGTCCGCAGTTATACTATGTGAGACACATCATAGAAACCCTAAAAAATTGGGCAAGGAGAGTTCTCCCTGATGGTCCGCAGTTATACTATGTGAGACACATCATAGAAACCCTAAAAAATTGTGAAATGGGAATTCTCCCTGATGGTCCGCAGTTATACTATGTGAGACACATCATAGAAACCCTAAAAAATTGGGAAAGGGAAGTTTTCCCTGATGGTCCGCAGTTATACTATGTGAGACTTATCACGGAAACCCCCAATATTTCTGAAAATTGTGGTTTTACCTTGGGGACTTGGAAAGATGGTTATATTTTTGGAGACTCGGAATGGGGGTTTTGTTTTGATGACTCGGAATGTGATACCTATCTTGGAGGCTCAACAGGAATGTGGTTATACCTTGGGAACTTGGAAAGTTGGTTTTATTTTGGAGACTCTACCTGTGGGGTTCCTCTTGGAGACTCTTTGGATTCTAAAGCAATGAACAATGTTCTTTATTTAATGACGCTTGATTTAAGCAATATCAAGAAAGTTCGAGGAAGAAAATGCTGGAAAATTCTTTCTTCCCATTTCTACTTCTTCAAACTTAAAAGCCTTGAAAGACAGAATTGGAGGAAGAGGAAAAAAAAAAAAAGAAATACGTATTTAAAAAAGAAGAAAAGAAAGATTATGTTAGGGTTTGGGTGGGATTTTGAATGTGAGGGTTAGGGATGGGGTTGGGTTAGGGTTGGGATTTTGAATGTGAGGGTTAGGGTTGGGGTTGGGTTAGGGATGGGGTTGGGTTAGGGATGGGGTTGGGTTAGGGATGGGTTGGGTTAGGGTTGGGATTTTGAATGTGAGGGTTAGGGTTGGGGTTGGGTTAGGGATGGGATTGGGTTAGGGTTGGGATTTTGAATGTGAGGGTTAGGGATGGGTTGGGTTAGGGATGGGGTTGGGTTAGGGATGGGGTTGGGTTAGGGTTGGGGTTGGGTTAGGGATGGGGTTGGGTTAGGGATGGGGTTGGGTTAGGGATGGGGTTGGGTTAGGGATGGGGTTGGGTAAGGGATGGGGTTGGGTTAGGGATGGGTTGGGTTAGGGATGGGTTTGGGTTAGGGATGGGGTTGGGTTAGGGCTTGGGTTGGGTTAGGGTTTGTATATTATTATGACTCACTCGCACATACACACACACACAAAAGTTAAGCCCCAACTAAAAAGTTGTGGGATTCTGTGTTTGGGGTTCACAGATTTAAAAACGTATCCCCATTATACACACACAAAAGTTAAGCCCCAACTAAAAAGTTGTGGGATTCTGTGTTTGGGGTTCACAGATTTAAAAACGTATCCCCATTATACACACACAAAAGTTAAGCCCCAACTAAAAAGTTGTGGGATTCTGTGTTTGGGGTTCACAGATTTAAAAACGTATCCCCATTATACACACACAAAAGTTAAGCCCCAACTAAAAAGTTGTGGGATTCTGTGTTTGGGGTTCACAGATTTAAAAACGTATCCCCATTATACACACACAAAAGTTAAGCCCCAACTAAAAAGTTGTGGGATTCTGTGTTTGGGGTTCACAGATTTAAAAACGTATCCCCATTACATTTTATTTATTTATTTATTATTTTCAAGGGTATTATCTGCTTACTTGTGTTTTTTGTAATTCTTGTGAGTAAAATGAACCCAAGATTTCTTCTCCATTTAAATCATATAATTTGTAGGTCCAAGGGACTGTATCCATTACATCAATGATTTTAAATAATTCACGAGTCCATTTTTGTGTATAACCTTTCTCAAAATGACTTTTCCATTTGTATATTCTTACAATATCACCAACTTTAAACTTGGGCTTTCTCAAATTAATCTCCTTTTCATATTCTAATTTTGTAAATGTTTCTGATGGTTTTGATTGTGTTGATGAATGAACTGTATTATTGTAATTATCTACAATATCCTGAATTAAATACACCCATTTTTGAGAACCGAGTTGTGTGAATTTTTTATATAATTTCTCTTTTAAAGTACGATTAAAACGCTCAATAACAACTGCCTTTCCTTCATTAAAGGTGCTGTATAATTTAATACCCTTCCCCTTAAGAAATTTCATGAATATTTTGTTATAGAACTCTGTTCCCTCATCAGTCCATAACTTCTTTGGTTTCCTTTTATCCCGATCAAATATTAGCTTAAAGGCTAACATTAAAGTATCACCCCTTTTATTTTTTAAAGGGACAACCCAGGCAAATCTACTCCTCAAATCAATAACGGTTAAAGCATACCTGTATCCCCTGTCATTATTCAATTCAATTAAATCAGCGGACCATATGTGGTCAGTGTATTTAGAATAAACCTTCCTTCTTTTAAACTTTGTGATTATAGGTTTGTGTAATTCTTCAGCCAAAAGCTCCTCAGTCTTGATGACATCATTAGAGCCTAATAGTTTTTTGAGGAATAACCAAGACCAAGTTTCAATTTAGCATTTATCAAATTTCTCACAATAAACCTATCAACTTTCTCTCTCAACGTTGGATTTTGTATCAAAGACAAATTATACAACATTTCGCTGTCGGCTTTATGTTTTTCAGTCAACGTAGTGGTTTTCCCATAAGCAATATCATGCTTCATACACACTTCGTCAACCCTATTTGTAGGTTTAGACCAAGGTTTAGGATTGTCAGCCTCATCTAATCTTTTATCCAAGTTTGTTCCTGGACCACAGAAAGAATACCCTGGAAGGTGTAATTCCCCTGGAATTCCAGTTGTTGTAAATTTACTTCCTGACAGAAACTTTTGTATGTCTCCTCCTCTTTTAGGAGAGATGAATTGGCACTTTTTAGAGCCACATACTTGACATATTCCTTTTTGATAAACTCTATTATTTTTAGCTTTAACATAAGAGATATTTTTAGATTTAGTTTTCTTTTTACATTTGAGACAATAACTCATATTTATTTATCAGAAAAATTCCGACAGAGTATCAAAACCTTTTTGGTTTTCAACATATACATTTCAATCTTTATTTTTAAAACATAAAGAATCCTAAGGAATGCCTTCACTCTCTCCTCCATTTATTTACAAATAAAAACTAACTAAAGTCAATGACACCAACATCATCAATCACATAATCTTTTCCTTCTTCTTCTTCTTCTTCTTCACCACTTTCTCGTTTAAATCTCCTCCCTGAAATTGAAGACATTGACGTTCTTATTTTTGAAACCATTATCTTCATAAGAGTTGTTAATTCTTTAATTTCCTCTTCGGTGCGTTGAGATTGATTTATTTGCTTTAATACACTCAATCTTTTATGAATCTCAATGATTTCCATCTTTTTATATTTTTCCTCCCTCTCTCTTTGCTCCCTCTCCTCCTCCTCCATTTTCTCCCTCTCCTCCTTCTCCTTTTTCTCCCTTTTCTCCCTTTCCTCCTTCTCCCTTTTCTCCCTTTCCTCCTTCTCATTTTTCTCCCTCTCCTCCTTCTCCTCCTTTTTCTCCCTCTCCTCCTTCTCCTCCCTCTCCCTTTCCTCCTTCTCCTTTTTCTCTCTTTCCTCCTTCTCTTCTTCAACTCCTTCCTCATCCCTTGCTACCCTTGAGTTTGAACCCCAAAGAATATTATACATATACTCATCTGGATTTTGAGATATTCTTGTATCTATAATTATTTTTCTCATAATAGGATACCAATAAGATTTGTTGACGATTTCTAAAAGAGTTTTATATTTCATAACTTTGAGAAGTTCATTTTTATTTAATATTTTAAACAAGTCTCTATTTGTGGGTTTAACAATATCAGTATAAGGCCAGTTTTTAATGACAAAATTCCCATGTATATGCTCCAAATCATAAGGTATGTAATACCGAGCACCCTTTTCTTGTAGGTATCCTTGAATACAAAAATTATAATTCTCTTGTAGTCTTCTTCCTGCCATTTATGTATCAGAAATATATGTGAGATTAATATTATGACAGGTAATACCACCCCATCTTCCCACTACCAAATCGGTTTGTATTCCTCGGCTTTCTATCCTTATCTCATTACCTTCCTTCTTTGTCATGCGAACCATCGCTATACTATCATATATTTTTCTTTTCTTAAAATCACGTATTTGTTGTTTACTAATTGTACTTCCACATAAATCCTTATCCTCACCAAGTGGATAATATTCTTCTTTACGAGACTGATTTAAATCATGTAGGTCTTCTATGTTTATTGAAAAAGACCAATTATACCCTAAATCAGGCATATCATACCCCCATTTATTAATTCGCATATTAACTAAATGTCCTTCTTTATAAAATTCAATTGTAAGCAGGTAGTTAAATTCAATGAGGAAAGGTGTATGGTCAGTATAACCAGGTGTTGTGGTTGTAAATTTTACTTCTTTCACAAAACGTGCTGTTTTCTTTAAAAATATATATTGTGATAAATCACTTAATCTAATTAAGTCATTCGCATCTGTAGGGTTTGGATAATTGATTAATTTATAAGTATTCTTCATATTAATATTTTTACTTACACTATATTTTTGTCGTTCAGCCTGTGCCTTTGTATAATAATTTGATAAATCAATATCCTGAGAGGATTTTCCAAAGATAGAACCATCTTTTCCAACATAAGTCATTTATATTAGATTAAAAATGATATCATAAAAATTTTCATTATTGTTGAGTTGAAATAATACATAAAAACATAATTGACCACAACATTTAGAATTAATTTCTTGAACTTGAAATGTTTGATAAACACCATTCTGTAAGAATTGTATTACTTCAACAGGTGGTGGCATACCATAACTATCAAAATAATATTTATCCTGACTATTATGAATACAAACCCAATGAGAACCATTCTGTGTGTCTAAATTCATAATAATATTCTTTGTATTCTTATTTATATGTATTAATTCATCTCTCATACAGATTACCACATTATCAATTTTTAGTGTTTTACAATACTTGGCTAGTTCTATATTTGACGTTGTATTCTTTCCAAATTGTTTAAACCATTTATCCATTTATTTATGAGAAAGATACAATCCATTACCCCGTTTAGTTAGTTTAACACCCGCTTGAGCGATAGAGGAAAGCATATCACCAACCAACAATCTAGCTTTATCAGGTAGACTTTCAAGTTTTTGAGCAAAATCTACAATTACACCACTTCCACTAATTTGTTTCTCCAACTCCTTGTTATGTCTTTCCAATTCTTTTTGAGCTTTTAGTTGTGCCTTCCTTTCGTTAGCAGTTTTTACCGCTGCTGAAATACCACCAGTCAATGCTCCCGCCGCACTTAAACCAGCAAATAAAGGAATTAGAAACGGGAGAAATCCTCCTCTTGACTCGTCTATTGAATATTTCTTTAACATAGGTTTCGTCATTTTAATTTTAAGTGATCCAACATCATTTAGTGTTTTTACTTGTGTGTGTGTGAGTAAAACATCAATTCTTACAGCTCCTTTTCTTTGAATTGTATTAACATTAATAATACAAGGCTTTTGATTTTGAATACAAGATGTTAATTTATTAAGATTGATTTGATTAACATATACCCCTACCATTTATTTATGAGAAAAAACCTATGTGATATTAATCATAACACCATTATCTGTATTAATCTGTAATTCTGTTTCCTCCAAAAGCAAACAATAAGCATCAACTTCTTCATTCTCCCCTCTTTCAATGTATAGAGAAGTATCCACTCGATTAGACTTTATAGTTTCCTTTTGAGAACTCAGGTCAATTGCGTAGATTGTATATAAACCTTTAAATGCAACCATATCCAAAATAGGATCATTATTACCATTACTTTCACACACTTTTTGGTAGGACTTGTAGGCTTCCGCATAATCATTTTTTTCCCAATCAATTTCCAATCTATCTCGCGGATAAAATGTGCCATCAAGAGAAACCCGAAGTTGTTTCACCTTAGCATTATCACTCAGCGCATTATTCTTATTAGTACCCTCCTCTCCATCTGGTTTTTTAAAAATGAGCCATAGGTATCGTGGCTTTCCTTCAAGAACACCCAAATTCCAAGTGTAGGTAGTGTGTTCCAGTTTAACGTGTTGACATCTTCTTTTAAGGTATGATACATTTAGCGGTTTCTTTGAGTTAAGTCTTCTATTTAACATCTCCTCCGTTTTAAGATTAGGAGTATATTCATTGATATACCAACACAAATCATTAATAACAAATTTATTATTGTCGCCAAAAGCATTTTCAGCCCCAAAAAGCAATCTATTTACATTATCATTCCTTTGTAGTTGAAATCTAATTTTAAGACCATACAAAACTTTATCATAATCACAAAATCCAAATATACCTTTAAGAGGTACTGCTACGGTAAAACTATTCTCAGCTTTTGCGTCATCATTATACATTGACTTCCTTTGACTATAACCAGGGTCTGTGTTTGTTCCCGTTGACATATCAGGAATAAAGCCTTCAACAGCTCCCTTACCCATTCTATCACCAAACGAATATAGTGTAAATTTCATCATTTCAGATGTAGCAGAGACATAATCAACCGCTTCAACCTCTTGTGTTCCAATATACAGGCGAACACTGTCAAACATTTTCCAGAAGAAATCATTTACGAGTGTAGCATTAGTATTATTCGCAGCCTTAGTGAATTTAAATTTACACAGCAAGAAACTATCAGCTATATTCAAGTAAGTTTGTTGATTATTTATTTCAAAACTTTTTGTTCCGTTTGAATTCCAGTCGGTTCCTGTAATAGCATTTACCTTAAAATAGTCTTCCTTTTTAGTAGAGTTTGAAATGATAATCGTATCATCCAAATCATAGATACTATCAATCGCTTCCATACTTGTATTTATATAGTATTAAAATTGTTGAAACCCTGACCCAAGTATTTTAATGATTTTTTGTCGTTCTTGTGAAGATAGTTGAGTTTTACCTTTTTTAATTTCTTTGATTGCTTGTAATTTATGGGACTCCTTTTGAGCATCTTTTATACTCTTTACAACACCTGCTACATTTCCCATGAGAGAAGCAGTTGAACCAATTAGGTCTTTATGTTTAAGAATGGTTGAACCAATACCCATTAGAGTATCAATTATCCCATCTCCTTTATTTCGAAATTGATGACCCACACCCCGTTGTCTCTTAGGTTTATAGTATCCTTTACCCACATACCTTGTATAGTCTGGTGAAAGGAACATGCCCTCCCCTGTAATTATTTTATATTTTCCCAACTCGTGTTTTCTTACAATAACCATTATTTATTTATTGAAAAACTTCACGTAGGTGAATTCTGATGGATATAATTTCATCATTAAAGGATATCATACGATTATCTTGGTCGGTTATCCTAAAATTTACTCTGTATATGGTTTTTCCTGACACAGGTAAATAGACAAGATTTTTTGGTTCCATATTAAATTTATAACCAATCGGGGTTGAGTATGCACTGAATGAAAATATTGTATTTGTTCTTATTCCATCGTTATAAGCACCATCAATCAAATCACAATGAATTAATACTGAATTTATACCGGAGGATATTTGGATAACATTATCACTGTAAAACGTCCCGTTATTTTCAATCTTTTTTGAAGAGAAACCCAATAGCTCTCTGAACGAATTTTCAATCGTGAAATCAACTTTATAATTATTTTTCAGTTTAATAGTTGATTTTGAAGTGTGTGTTTGAATATCTATTACAATATTTTTTGGTTCATCACCTTTTTCTTTCATAAGGCGAGAGACTTCTGAAGATATTTGAGAAATCTCGTAAGCTCCAGGTGAAACAGTTATAGTTTTGTAGGCAGTGCCTGGATTATAACTAAACTTGTTGTTTTTCTCTGTGATATTAAAAAGGGTATTGTAAGTTTCCATTGACAACAAAGATGCCTCATATGAGGTAAGGGGGTCAAGTTGTAGTGGGTAAGGGAATGAAGCTGTGTAATCGCTCGTTGTGAAATTAAAACTAAGAATTGTGCTTCTCATCTTATTTAATATCTAATAAAATATCTTTGTATTGACATTTATTAATTATTTTCATGTTCATCAACTGATCTAAAATGGCTGAGGATTCATTAAAACAATTGTTGTTTCCAGCCTTCTTACTACCTAATAACAATAATAGCCTATTAACTAATTGTGATGGGTCATTTGGAAGAAAACTAACACCCGAACCAAGCTTACTTAAAGCATCAATAATATGTTTCTCCTTCTCATTCTTCTTACTTTTACCAGCAACAGAAACTCCATAATCAAGTGTATTTAACAACTCAATATATACCCTATCTTCCTCTCTTTCCATATCAAGTGGTTCCTCAAAATATTTTGAACCGCTGAATCCGGGGTTTGTTAGAAGAAACATTAATCTTGGAGTTAATTTAACATTTGGTTGAGTAGAACTCAAGAACATCAATTCATCATTAAATATCAATACCTTTTCTTCCACAAGATGAAACACTGCTGGTTCTTCTGTTGGAATGAGACCTGCTCTGGTTTTTGAACCCGCAGAATATTCATTGTTTTGAAGAGCTTCCACAACATAATTAGGGGGTTGATTTACCTGCTCAAGTTTCCGAAATAATCCCTCGTCATCATATTCTAATTCACCAAGTTCTTGTTTTGTTATCTGACTAAAATCTTTGAGCATTTGAAGTTTTTTCGGAGTAAATTCTACCGTGGGAACTGTAGGGTGTTGAGTTTTCAAAAGTGGTTTAAAGAATTTCTCTTGTTTTCTTTCAAAGGCTTCTTCACCAGTTAGTTTCTGTCTCTGTTTCTTCTTTATCTCTTCCTGTTGTTTAACAACTTTTGAAACTAATTGTTGATGTTCCTTAAACTTTCTTTCTCTTTCTTCAGTATTCATTTTCTGTATTTATTTATTGAAAAATATCATTTAGTATCTCATCTTGTTTCACAACAATATATTTATATTTTCCAATCGTGTGTTTCATATAATTTTCAAATTCTTTTTTACTACATAACGTAGAGCAATTATCTCTCCAAAAATTATTTACATCTATTGAATTTAACTTAAATAAAATAAAAGTATTGGCATTGTTTCTTATTGAGCGTCGAGGGAGTTGAAAATATGATTGACTAAGATATATACAATTACAAGAAGAATGTCTCCCTCTTGTATAGTAGCTATCCATTACTGTTTGGTTTCTCTCATTAACACAATCATCAAAGATGACAAGGTTCTTTTTTGATTTATCTAAATCTTGAGGTGAAGGTATATCATCCGTATTATCACTGAGAATACAAGTTATGGGTTTCGATTTTGATTTCTGTGTATCACAAAATAATTGTATTATATCATCAATATTATAATCATTTAGTTTGTTTTGAAGTTTAAATAAACCGATAATGTCTTCCTTTTTAAGACCCGCATTAAAACCCTGTGAGAGTAGTTGATACTCGGGTTGAAAACTTGACTTTGTAAAAATTATTAAATTATCATAATCTAAAAAATTAGAACCAAGGAGCATCTTTAAAAGTAAACAGGTTTTTCCACATCCGCTTGAACCAACTATTAGACATCTCAATGAATTTGGAATGTTTTTATGGTTATTAAATTTTATCTTATTTTCCCAAACGGGTAAAAAATCATTCATTTATATATTTGGAAAACAAGTTATCCAACTTTTTTTGAGCTATTTGAGAAACTCTATATTTTATCCTGAGTTCGGGTTTAATTTCAAAATAATCCATTATTTTATTTATATAGTATCTTGTATTAACATTTCCATTAAAATTATTTTGAATAATAAATATCATTAAACCCTTATACATTTCCTCAATACAATTAGTCTCTTCCCTTGAAAGAAATGGTGTATTATCATCACAATACTTAACATTCATCTCTCTTATTAATCTTGTAAAGTAATTCATTTTTGGTTCTAATTTAAAAGAGTTATATATTTTTTTATATTTCTTATTATCATTAATTAAAATTAAATCACAGAAAATACATTGTTTATATGAATCCTCATCATTAAGCCCCACTCTATCACAAGCCGGACAATTCTCTAATTTATCATATGGAGAGTCTGGAAATTCTAAATATCCTTCAGAACTTATCATATTTATGTGGTAAATTTTTACTTAAACTAAACGCAAGTTTATTCATTAATAAATACAATGTTTCAAAGCACAAAAGACAAATTTCAATCAATCTCTACTTCGGTGGAAGATATAGAAAAATATGTCAAAGATGTTAAATTGAACAAAGATAAATATGGAAATTTTTGGGTAAAACCAGTTATGGAAAATAACATGAGCCCCTCTATTTCATTTAAAGGAAGAGCTCTAACTATACCTGGAAAGACATCCATTAAAGTAAATCTAACAAAAGTTTCTCCTCTACTCCTGGCAATTTATTCAAAGCTTGAAAAAGTGATTGACCACGATACTTTGAAAAAGAATGATAAGACCATTAATAATTCTAGAGGAGACATTTGTATTTTCTTTAATAATCCAAAGGGTGTAGATCTAAGTAAAATGAATGATGTTAATATTTCTGGTGAAATGTCATTTCGTTCTATGATAGTTAGAGATTATTTAAAGATAACTTTTGATATAAAAATTGTAGAGATTGAATCTGTTAATGAAAGAAAGTATATAGATATTGATGGGAATATTTTTCTTGCTAATTAAATATGAGTCAATACAGCAGTGAAGATTTTACTATTTCATTGAACTCGGACGATAGTGATGATAGTATTTCATTGAACTTGGATGATGGTGATGATAGTATTTCATTGAACACAGATGATAGTTATGATACTAATAGTTTGTGCTCAAATGATAGTTATGAGAGTAGCTTTATTGATGACTCTGAGTATGATTCTGAGTATTCATGTGATAGTTATGACTTAGATGATTCTGAGTGAAAAAGTGTTTTAGTTTAAGCACAGTGATATATATAAAACGGAGCTGTAAAGCTCAAAAGTGTTTTATTTTAAGCACAGTGATATATATAAAACACCACGTTTTCTCACGCTATAAATATGGTTTATTGTGATACTTGCGAGAAGGAAGTAAAATATTATAAACAACATATTCTCACCGCAAAACATACATACAACATTTTAAACAAACTTTCCCCTCTTCCACCTGAAACAAAACACTGTTCTACATGTAATAAAAATATCCTCAAGAAAGGCTTCAAAATACATCTTAAAACAAATCTACATTTATCAAATTTTATCACAACTAAAAACTCTGATGGAGCATTCAAAGGACATATTAAAATAAGAGTCTTTAACTTCAAACCTCCTGAACCAGAGTCTATAGTTGATGCTGTAGAAATAGTTAAACCTGCTGTTCAAACGTTGATTGAAAAAACACTAAAGGAAATGAAACCACTTAAATTTTATATGGGAGTAAAATTAGAAATGACAAAGGATGAAGGAGTTATAGATGCACCATACATGAGAACTGAGCCACACTTTATATCTTCATATCAAGATTTTAAAACATCAGGAGTCTATGATGAACTTATTAAACAAGAGCAAGATGTGGATAATTCAATCGTAGGAAGTGGATTCAATATAGGAAAAATTATTTACATAGACATTCATATTCTTAAATCAGATCCTCTAAAAGCTTCTTCTTACATTGATTTACCCAGTGTTATCAAAAATAGAAAAGCAGTTATCAATATCAAAAATAAAGACAATAAATGTTTTCTCTGGTCTATTTTAGCACACTTACATCCTCCACATTTTCATGATGAAAGAGTATCTCATTATAAAAAATATGAGAATACATTAAATACGAAAGATCTAAAGTTTCCGATGACTTTAAATGATATTCCTAAATTTGAAAAGATGAATAATTTATCAGTTAATGTTTATGGTCTAACAGAAACAAACAACATTCAGGTTTTAAAGCTTTCTGACAATTGTAAACAAACTCATATTAATCTTCTATATTTTAATTCAGACGAAAATTCACATTATACATACATCAAAGATATTGCTAAATTAATAAAACCACAAGTCTGTAAGAGAACAAATAAAATATATATTTGTTTGCGTTGTCTTAACTTCTTCAATTCACAAGAAAGATTAGATAAACATTCAAATTATTGTGGCGAACATAAATCAACGGTAATCAATATGCCTAAAGAAGGCTCAAAGATCACATTCAAAGATGAAAATAAAAAGATCAAACATCCATTTGTTATATATGCTGATTTTGAAAGTATTTTAGAAAAAATTGATACTGCTTCTCAAGATCCAAAAGAATCATACACAAATAAATATCAAAAACATACTCCTTGTGGTTTTTGTTATTATATCAAATCATCCGTTGGTGATAAATATAACAAGTTAGAGATGTATAGAGGCTCAAATACCCCAGAGGAGTTTGTGAAACGACTAGAAAAAGACTGTGTTCGATTAACCAAGATAATGAGAGAAACCAATAAACCAATGTCCTTAACAAGTAAAGAAAAAAGGGAATTTATAAAAAACAATGTCTGTCATATTTGTGAGGAGAAAATTGGTAAAGGTCTAAAGGTTAGAGACCATTGTCATCTCACTGGTAAATATAGAGGTCCGGCTCATCAAAGTTGTAATATTAATTATCAACTCCCCTCTTTCATTCCTGTCTTTCTTCATAACAACGCTCATTATGATACACATCTATTTATCAAGGAACTCTCAAAGACTTCTGGAAGTATCTCAGCAATTCCAAACACGGATCAGAAATACATTTCATTCACAAAAACAATTCACACATCTCCTATTACTCATATCAGATTTCTTGATACATTTAAATTCATGGCAAGTCCATTGGTTAACTTGGTTCAAAATCTAAAAGAGTTTCCATGTCTTTCAGAGTATTTTTTAGATAAAGATTTTCTAACACAAAAGGGAATTTACCCCTATGACTATATGGACTCATTTGAGAGATTCAATGAAACACAACTTCCTTCAAAAGAAAATTTCTATAACAAATTAAATAATAGTCATATATCTGATAAAGATTATGTACACGCACAAAATGTTTGGGAAAAATATAACATCAAGAATCTTGGCGAGTATCACGATTTGTATCTCAAAACTGATGTGCTTTTATTGGCCGATGTATTTGAAGCCTTTAGATCTGTTTGTCGCACTGGATATGGATTGGATCCTGCTCACTACTACACAGCACCTGGATTGGCCTGGAGTGCGATGTTGAAAATGACAAAACAAGATTTGGATTTGATAACCGATGTCGATATGCTTTTGATGATTGAAAAGGCAAAAAGAGGTGGAATTTCACAAGTCTGCTCGAGTAGATACGCAAAAGCAAATAACAAATATCTTCCAAATTATGATCCAACGAAAGAGAGTTCTTACTTGATGTACTATGACGCGAACAACCTGTATGGCTGGGCAATGTCTCAGGCTCTTCCTTATGGAAAACTTAGATGGGTAAAGGAAAAAGACTACAAAAACGTTTTACAAGATGTATGTATCTCTACACAAAAAGAATTGGATGAAGAAAAAGTTGGTTATTATTTTGAAATTGATTTAAAATATCCAGAGGAACTCCATAACCTACACAAAGATCTCCCATTTGCTTGTGAGAAAGCAAGTCCAAAGAAAGAATGGTTGAGTGATTATCAACGATCGTTTGATATAGGTGAATCAACAGAAAAATTACTTACTACATTATATAACAAGAAAAATTATGTTCTACACCAAAGAAATTTGCGACAATATTTATCAAAAGGTCTAAGAGTAGAGAAGATCCATAGGGTTCTAAAGTTCAATCAAAGTCATTGGTTAAAGGGGTACATTGATTTTAATACACAAAGAAGAACAGAGTCAAAAACAGATTTTGAGAAAGACTTTTATAAATTGATGAATAATGCGGTCTTTGGTAAGACTATGGAGAATGTGAGGAAAAGACAAAATATCAGACTATCAACATCTTGGGAACAAGCATCAAAATTAATTAATAGACCGAGTTTTACTCGAGCTGAGGTCTTTACTGAGAACTTTTGTGCGATCCATTTGATTAAAGAGAGTATTGAAATGAACAAACCTATTTATATTGGAACAACAATTCTTGATTTATCAAAGTCATTAATGTATGATTACTTTTATAATAACTTGAGGAAGAAATATCAAAATGATGTTAATCTACTTTATATGGATACAGATAGTTTTATTTTGAAAATTAATACCAACGATGTTTATTCAGACATGAAAAGAGACATTAATATCTATGACACGAGTAATTACAGTCCAGAGAGTGAGTTGTTCTCTTCTAAAAATAAAAAGGTGATTGGAAAGTTCAAGGATGAATTAGGAGGAAATGTTATGAGTGAATTTGTGGGATTGAGGTCAAAGGCTTATGCTTATAAATACATTGTGAATAACGTTGAAAAGACTGATAAGAAGTTAAAAGGTGTAAAGAAAAATGTTATTAAAGAAACAATAAACTTTAAGGATTATTATAACTGTTTAACAACAAAGAAAGAAGAGTTTAGAAAGATTAATGGAATAAGAAGTTATAAACATCAATTATATTCAGAAGAGATAAATAAGAAAGCATTGGGGGCTTTTGATGATAAGAGGTTTATTTTAGAAAATGGAATTGATAGTGTTATGAATTTGGTAATGCAACATCTAGAGCTAGGTAGATCTGAATAGGTAGGTATTCGGCTGTCGTGACAGGGACTCTACATGTAATAAGTTCTTGATGTTTAGGCGGTTGTCGGGGTAAGATGTATGAGTGTGGATCTACCTGGAGATTCGAGTGTTAAATAGTGAGGGATTAATGGTAACGCCCCTGTGAGTATCACCTAGTAATCAAACCTTTGTCCTTTATGGCACTGCAAACCACATAAACATTAGTTAGGTCCTTAGCGCAACATTAAATAATCCCCTTTCCCTGACAAGGACTTCGTATTAAATTGACAGGAAACCAGGCCAAAAACACCACCACAATTGGCCGCCACCGTGTACACCTCCCAAGGCCTACAAACCGGGCCGGCACGTGTTATGCCAGGACCGCAGGGTCGCGTAACGGGGGAGATGTTAGGAGTCGCATGCCGTAGAGGGCGTGACCGGCGAGCTGGGACCATATGATTGGCTGAGGAGTGCGCGAATGTGACGTCATCGGGGAGAGATATATGCGACGGTCGGACGCCATTTTCGCCAGTTGAGTCTCTCTGAGTTCGCCAGTTGAGTTGAGTTGCGATCTGATCTCGAGTCGTCCCAGTTCGTTGAACATTCGTGACCACAGCTCGTTGCAGTTGGCAGTTGGCACTTGGTTTTTGGTTGCTTCGTGCAGCCCTGCGTTGGACCGACGAGGCCTGGTGGCGCTTGGAGGCGGAGGCAGAGGGCCGTGGAACTTGGAGCGAGGTGTGCGATCGGGCCGAAAGGAGCGGTGTTGGACGGCAGCCACAAGGACGACAAAGACAGATAAGCCCGAATCCGCGTACACTGTACACGACGTGACTTGTTATTTTCGTATTAATCTCCCTCGTTTGTGTTTGATATCAGTCGTGTGGGGACGTCCCGATTTAGTTATTAGTATTACCGGCGCGTGCTTTTTCACTGGCTTTACTTTTAATAATAAATCCTTATATTATTTTCTGTACATATTTGAACGCAGTTTCCTGGGTGTTTCATTTTAATAGATAAGGCTGCGGAGCCTTCGCTGCGTCCCGCCATTTCGCGCGTTGGTGTTGAACGTGAGTCCGCCATTGAGTGTTCGCCTCGGGAGTTAAAGTCTCGCAAATCGGTCATCCGTACTCTGTGGTGTTAATCACGGTTACGCGACAAGTGGTGTCAGGAGTGTGGGATTTGAACCCGTCGGACAAATTTTTTTTGTCCGCGGCGAGACATCGACACGGTCGGACAAATTTTTTTGTCCGCGGGGAGACATCGACACGGTCGGGCGTACATTGCGTCCGACGTTCGAACGCAAAATTTGTATAGGCGAGGCGGAGAAATTTAATAATCAATTGGGCATACGGAGCGCGATATCGCGTCTTCGTCAAATTTAAATTGTGTTTTTGGTATTAAAATAAATACGCGCGCGGGAAACAATCTTCCGGAAAGCGGATGTCGGAAATTGACGAGATGGAAGTACGCAGCGAGGCCTCCGTCAGCGTCGGGAGTGAGCCGGAAATGGGGGATAAGGAGGATAGCGTTGGAACTTTCCCCGCCGCTGGGACGGCCCCGATAGATCTCCAGACCATAGTAAATTTAATAAATGCTCAGAGGGCCGATAGTGAGCGATTGGGAAAGCAAATGGGAGAAATGAAAAGTGGGATGGAAAATAAAATGGAGTCCCAGGGGAAGGAATGTAGGGAAGGAATGAAGGGAATGAGTGATCGATTGGAGGAACAAATTGAAGGGATGGAAAATAAAATGGAGTCCCAGGGGAAGGAATGGAGGAATGAAATAAAGGAAAGGAATGAACAATTGGAAGGAAAAATTGGGGAAATGGCACAGCAGCTGGGGGAACGAATTGATGGCATAGAAGGGAGAGTGCAAAACCAAATTACGGACAGACTGGGGAAATTTGAGGGTAAAGTAGAAACTCAAATGGGGGAGATGGAAAAAGCCATAGGGGTGGAAATTGAATTGAAACGGGAAGAATTAATGTCAAAAATAGAGGAGGGCGTGACGCAGGCTGTCCAAATGGGGGAAAAGTTGGAGGGTCAGATTGGTGCCACAAATGCTCGAATTGATAAAGCAAATGGGGAATGTTTCCCACATTCTGGCCTGGTTGTTTATCGGGACCGTGTGGATGTCACAACACCCCAACCGGGGGATGAATTTGGAATTGTGCAGCACCAGGGCGGTGGTGCGGAGCAAGAGGGGGTAGAGTTTTTGGGGGTCCGTGCAATGGAGCCGGACCAGGTATTTATTGGGGATATTGATCAAAGCCTGGCGGGGCCAGGAATGATTTGTAATGATGAGGATGATTTGATCCAGCGGCTGGAGACCTGTGACAGTCCCATGGAGGTAGAGCTTGTTCAGGCCCAAAGGAGTCTGGGACATGAGGTGAGTTGGTCCGAGGAGGTGGTTGGAATGACCGAGGGGACGCTCACTGTACACTGCTATTTGGAAACCGAGGCTCCAAAATTGGACAACCAGTTGGGGGAGTGTGTTGGCTCCGGGCTGGATTTGGATCTTGGAGGATCGGGAGATAGAGCTTCTGGAGATTTGGTCCCTGTAGGGAATTTGGATCAACTGCAGGGAGGGGCAGAACAACCGGTGGTAGAGGTTGTTCCCTGCAGCTGCGGTTTGGCAGTGGGAATGAAAATTTGTAAAAGAAAATTTAAAATAAAATTACAATGGGAACTTGATTTGGAGCAGCCATGGTTGGGATTGGTCCCCGGGCTGCGGGATCTGGATATGGAGAGGTCATGGGTGATGGCCTCGGGCAAAAGTTGCCCCTTTCAAAATTTGGGTATGCCAGCCAGCTGGGGGGCTGTGATGGCGAGATTTGGACGTGGGGTCCAGCCTTGGGTGTCGAGGTACGACCTGGGTCCCACGGGGGGTCTGGTGGAGTGTGGCGTCCCTTGTCCGTCGGGGCGCCGTCCGAGCTGGTGGCTCGGGCCGGCAGGGTCACCGGACCCTGGTGGGGGTTAAGACCTCCAGGGAGGTCCGAGGTGGTTTCTCAAGCCTGGGATGGCAAATATTGAGGACCACTGGGGGGAGGTGTTGTGGGTCGCGCTTTGGTGGTGGCACCGCAGATGGCCAGCTTGGGCCTGATGTAGTGATCACCCGGGCATGCGACCTGACACCCTCTCCCTGAGACTCTGGGACAACCAGCATGTGGTGACCTGGCATGGTGGTTGGTCTATGGACGCGGGTCAAACCGAATGGACAGGGATGGAGATAGCCTGCCGGACAACCATTGGGGCATCGGTGGAACGTGATGGTGTGAGTGACCTTCCACAGATGCTCCGTTGTGATTTATGGACTCTCGGGTTGGGAAGAGAGCCATGGGGATGTGAATCGGGAGATGTGTAACGCGCCGAGCATATGGGCCATGCTCGGCTGGCATGTGTATGGCAAAGCATCCTTCTTTGGTGAGGTTAGTGAAATGTGACAAATGGTTGGCATGGGTAATCTGTGGGTTAGATGGAAATTTAAGGGTGGATTGTGAAATGCCATGGTGGACACTGTATAGTGACGCCATTATTGATCCAGGTGTGTAGACCAAAGTGTTGGAGGCTGTGATTAAATTAATAGGGTAGCAAGATACAGCTTTCAACTGGTTGCGGGGGCAACTGTGCTGATATTTGGGACGCGGGATGATGGGGATGTAGTTGTGTAGCCTGAGGGTCAACGTGGTGCTGTGCGTGTCCGAGGTGTGTGGACCATGTCTTCTGGGTGGGTCTCCTGGTGGAGCATGGCTGTTGACTGGACCTTGGTGTGGTCAAGTGTGGGTGAGCACTGGGGGGCTGCAGTTCTGTAGTCGGACTGGGGGATGATGGGGAGGTGCAGGGGACGTGGCTGTAGGGATGCCACGCACTGCGACCGTGCCCCCCAGGGCCGAGGTTGTGTGTGCGGTAGTGTGTGTTGTGGCAGCAAGTGCTCACCACATTGGCCAGCTGGGGCTGCTGCAGCTGTGTTCCTCGCAGGGGGGCCGAAGGATGGATGGTGGGTCGCGCCCTTATGGACACTCATGGGCCATGTTGGCGTTTTGACTGCTCACCTTGTCCCGGTGACCCTTGCACGGTAGAGGTGCAGAGCTGTCGTGGCCACAGGTAGTTGTGTAGTGATGATCACCGTTGGATGCGGATCCACATACCTGCCAGTGTAGTGGGGACAAAAGAGAAATTTGGAAAGATTTGGTAGGCCCAATGTGAAATTTTGGGAATTGTATGGGTGGATTGCACTTTGAACCTGACCAACCTGCAACTACCTGCACTTAAGGTGAGTGCTTTGAGGAGTACTGTCCCAGGCTTCAGGATTTGCTTTGGAAATTGGGGACATGTAAATTGGAGTTGGGAGGCGGGTGTGAGTGATGACATGGCCGGTGAGGGGATGGAATGGGAGCCACAGTGTCCTGTGGGTGGCGTATGTTTTTGTGTTGTGGTTCTGTGTTTTGATGTGGTTGTGAGAATGGAACCTGGAGAGTGAGTGATGATTATTGGAGATAATGAAGGGTGATAATTGTGCTTTTTGGAAATGTGCTAATGGAAATGTGTAAGGATTCAATGATTCGAACTGTGAATGGGATTTCCCATTGGCAGGCCATGGCAAGCCTTGTAACACCTTTTACAACATCTATGAATTGTACTGAATTGTGCTGAGTTGTGTGGAGAATTGAATGGCAGCGGGGGAGGAAGTGTGTTTTGGAGTCTTGTGGGTGGGGAAGGTGTGTGTGTCCGCAGGTACAGAGCAAGCTCTGAGGAGCGATGCCTGCGGGCCCCCCTCTGCGGCAATTACCCCTGGCAGCCGGTGGTAACTGGAAATTGGAGCTCGTCGGTGGAGGGTCTGGTTGGGCGCCGCGGGGTGAGGAAGTCCCCCGGTGACCCGTGTTGCTGCGCGAAAGCAGGAGGCAAAGGAGCCTGGGGTGTGTGGAGACCCTCACCGGCGAGGTAACGGCGGAAAGGGGCTGTTGGGCTGTCATGGGGCCAAGAGGTAAAGGGGGGGGGGGGGCAATGAATTTGTAAGTCGGTTGACTTGTTTTTGGGACTGCGGGCACCACAGCCTGATGCGCCCCCACCATCTTTTGTGCGGTACCTCCCCGCTGCCTAGTTGAGGAATGCACACACACGTGAATGACATCAATGCCATGGTCCTGCAGGGGGTGTATTGGGAATAAGTGCTTTGTTGATTTTTGAAATGCCTTGATGACCTATGGAATGAGAATGAGTGGTTAAGGGGTCTGTGTAGCATGAATGTGGGCGAAATCCACCGAGCCGTGTCACTCACCTGTAACATCTGGACAGGGCCCGAGGAAATTTAGGGGGATGCATTGGGGATGGCCCCGCAGGTAAGGTTGAGTCTTGTGGCATCCACCGGGGGACGTGGTCTGTAGACCGGGGTATGTACAAAGGTTAGAGTTTTGAGTTTGGTAAGATGGTTAAGTTTGTGGATAAGGTAGGAGTTTTGGTGTGTTGTTTGTTCCTCCCTCCACAGGAACAAGGAAGAAGATGTACATACTTGCATGATGGTTAAGGGGTTCAGCATGTTAAGGAAGTGTAGGTAGGTAGTCCGACTCACTTCCCACAGCCCTTCCTGATTTATTTCATAGGTTAATTAAGTGTGTGACAGTAAGTGTTAAGGCTGGAATGGTAGCCCTGCGGTGAACCTTGCAGGAGCTACGGTTCCAGGGGGGGGGCTGTGTTATGAATTTGGTAATGCAACATCTAGAGCTAGGTAGATCTGAATAGGTAGGTATTCGGCTGTCGTGACAGGGACTCTACATGTAATAAGTTCTTGATGTTTAGGCGGTTGTCGGGGTAAGATGTATGAGTGTGGATCTACCTGGAGATTCGAGTGTTAAATAGTGAGGGATTAATGGTAACGCCCCTGTGAGTATCACCTAGTAATCAAACCTTTGTCCTTTATGGCACTGCAAACCACATAAACATTAGTTAGGTCCTTAGCGCAACATTAAATAATCCCCTTTCCCTGACAAGGACTTCGTATTAAATTGACAGGAAACCAGGCCAAAAACACCACCACAATTGGCCGCCACCGTGTACACCTCCCAAGGCCTACAAACCGGGCCGGCACGTGTTATGCCAGGACCGCAGGGTCGCGTAACGGGGGAGATGTTAGGAGTCGCATGCCGTAGAGGGCGTGACCGGCGAGCTGGGACCATATGATTGGCTGAGGAGTGCGCGAATGTGACGTCATCGGGGAGAGATATATGCGACGGTCGGACGCCATTTTCGCCAGTTGAGTCTCTCTGAGTTCGCCAGTTGAGTTGAGTTGCGATCTGATCTCGAGTCGTCCCAGTTCGTTGAACATTCGTGACCACAGCTCGTTGCAGTTGGCAGTTGGCACTTGGTTTTTGGTTGCTTCGTGCAGCCCTGCGTTGGACCGACGAGGCCTGGTGGCGCTTGGAGGCGGAGGCAGAGGGCCGTGGAACTTGGAGCGAGGTGTGCGATCGGGCCGAAAGGAGCGGTGTTGGACGGCAGCCACAAGGACGACAAAGACAGATAAGCCCGAATCCGCGTACACTGTACACGACGTGACTTGTTATTTTCGTATTAATCTCCCTCGTTTGTGTTTGATATCAGTCGTGTGGGGACGTCCCGATTTAGTTATTAGTATTACCGGCGCGTGCTTTTTCACTGGCTTTACTTTTAATAATAAATCCTTATATTATTTTCTGTACATATTTGAACGCAGTTTCCTGGGTGTTTCATTTTAATAGATAAGGCTGCGGAGCCTTCGCTGCGTCCCGCCATTTCGCGCGTTGGTGTTGAACGTGAGTCCGCCATTGAGTGTTCGCCTCGGGAGTTAAAGTCTCGCAAATCGGTCATCCGTACTCTGTGGTGTTAATCACGGTTACGCGACAATAGTCTCCCTTATGGTTATATAAGTATATAAGTGATAAGATATATATATAAGTGATAAGATATATATATAAGTGATAAGATATACATAAGTGATAAGATATATATAAGTGATAAGATATATATAAGTGATAAGTTAAAAAGGGGGGGGGGGGGTTGGGGATTTTAACGGGCTACCGCCGCCTTTTTTACTATTATATAAATGATAGAACCAAGTATCAACCAGACTAAAGAGTGGAGGTGTAATCAACCTTGGTATATAAATGGAAAACATAATGAATGTGAAAAATATCAAATAGGTATAATTGAAAAGGCAACTGGTAAAAAAGTTCACAAAACAAATAAGAGAATTAATTTAAATACCGGTGAATTGGGTAAAAAAGATGGAAATATTTTTGAGTGGACGGAAAACTTTTATGGTTGTCAGGAAAATATATACTTTAATTTAAAAATGGTATGTGGCACTGGAGGCGCTCAAGCAAGAACATTGAGGGAGGTTTACCATTTTATCTTAGCTCAGTTAAAATATCTTAATAAAGAACCAAACTCAAACATATTTTTTGTTAATATATTAGATGGTGAAGAGAGTTGTAGGAGAATTAAATTATTTCCCACGCATAAACAAATATTTGTAGGGTCGTTGTTTGAGTGGGTTATATTCACCAGATGATATTAAGAGTAAAAGGTTAAAAGGTCCATGAGGTCAGAAGGATCACAGGTGTTTAAGTGGTCTAATGAATAAGGATAACATGTCAAAAGGTTAGAAGGTTCGTAAAGAACAGGGTGAGAGAAATATAGGTGTTTAGGGGCAATGAGGGAGGGAAAGAATTAATATGGAAGTGAATGGGTCAATGTTTGAGTGGGTCAAAGATTAATCTGCCAGATGATATGTAGAAGAAGGATGATAGGTCTATAAGAGAAAACAAATATTTGTAGTGTTTGAGTGGTCTAATGAACAACATTAAGGATAGGTACTACAGACAAAAGGTTCATAAAGATGAGGGTGGGAGAAATAGAGGTGTTTATGATTTTTGAAAAAGACAAGGGGGTAAATGACATTAGATAGGGATTTCCCATGTTAAACGGAGGTGTCCCAGAAGCAACATTATTACACTACTTGGGTCATTTGGGTCCTCTGGGTCATTTGGGTCCTCTGGGTCATTTGGGTCCTCTGGGTCATTTGGGTCATTTGGGTCATTTGGGTCCTCTGGGTCATTTGGGTCCTCTGGGTCATTTGGGTCCTCTGGGTCATTTGGGTCCTCTGGGTCATTTGGGTCCTCTGGGTCATTTGGGTCCTCTGGGTCATTTGGGTCCTCTGGGTCATTTGGGTCCTCTGGGTCATTTGGGTCATTTGGGTCCTCTGGGTCATTTGGGTCCTCTGGGTCATTTGGGTCCTCTGGGTCATTTGGGTCCTCTGGGTCATTTGGGTCCTCTGGGTCATTTGGGTCCTCTGGGTCATTTGGGTCATTTGGGTCATCTGGGTCATTTGGGTCATTTAGGTCCTCTGGGTCCTCTGGGTCATTTGGGTCCTCTGGGTCATTTGGGTCCTCTGGGTCATTTGGGTCCTCTGGGTCATTTGGGTCCTCTGGGTCATTTGGGTCCTCTGGGTCATTTGGGTCCTCTGGGTCATTTGGGTCCTCTGGGTCATTGGGTCCTCTGGGTCATTTGGGTCCTCTGGGTCATTTGGGTCCTCTGGGTCATTTGGGTCCTTTGGGTCCTCTGGGTCCTCTGGGTCCTCTGGGTCATTTGGGTCCTCTGGGTCCTCTGGGTCCTCTGGGTCATTTGGGTCCTCTGGGTCATTTGGGTCCTCTGGGTCATTTGGGTCCTCTGGGTCATTTGGGTCCTCTGGGTCATTTGGGTCCTCTGGGTCATTTGGGTCCTCTGGGTCATTTGGGTCCTCTGGGTCATTTGGGTCCTCTGGGTCATTTGGGTCCTCTGGGTCATTTGGGTCCTCTGGGTCATTTGGGTCCTCTGGGTCATTTGGGTCCTCTGGGTCATTTGGGTCCTCTGGGTCATTTGGGTCATTTGGGTCCTCTGGGTCATTTGGGTCCTCTGGGTCATTTGGGTCATTTGGGTCCTCTGGGTCATTTGGGTCCTCTTGGTCATTTGGGTCCTCTGGGTCATTTGGGTCATTTGGGTCCTCTGGGTCATTTGGGTCCTCTGGGTCATTTGGGTCCTCTGGGTCATTTGGGTCCTCTGGGTCATTTGGGTCCTCTGGGTCATTTGGGTCATTTGGGTCCTCTGGGTCATTTGGGTCCTCTGGGTCATTTGGGTCCTCTGGGTCATTTGGGTCCTCTGGGTCATTTGGGTCCTCTGGGTCATTTGGGTCCTCTGGGTCATTTGGGTCCTCTGGGTCATTTGGGTCCTATATTCCTATCCTATAACATATATATCTCCTATAACCTATCCTATAAATATAGATTTGATGACGTCATGTTTACACATCTGAGCGACAGAAATGAGCGACAGAAATGAGCGACAGAAATGGGTGACAGAAACTAGCTTCACTTTTGAGCGCCCGAAATTCCCAGGCAAACGCTATAACGCACCAGGTTTACAACCTGTGCGTTAACAAGTGCAAAAGTGGTTTCCTGCACCAACACAAGTGCGAAAAGTGGTTTTTCAACACTAACACAAGTGCGAAAAGTGGTTTTTCAACACTAACACAAGTGCGAAAAGTGGTTTTTCCACACTAATACAAGTGCAAAGGTGGTTTCCTGCACCAACACAAGTGCGAAAAGTGGTTTTTCAACACTAACACATGTGCGAAAAGTGGTTTTTCAACACTATCACAAGTGCGAAAAGTGTTTTTTCCACACTAATACAAGTGCAAAAGTGGTTTCCTGCACGAACACAAGTGCGAAAAGTGGTTTTTCAACACTAACACAAGTGCGAAAAGTGTTTTTTCAACACTAACACAAGTGCGAAAAGTGGTTTTTCAACACTATCACAAGTGCAAAAAGTGTTTTTTCCACTCTAATACAAGTGCAAAAGTGGGTTCCTGCACCAACACAAGTGCGAAAAGTGGTTTTTCAACACTAACACAGGTGCGAAAAGTGGTTTTTCAACACTAACACAAGTGCGAAAAGTGGTTTTCCACACTAATACAAGTGCAAAAGTGGTTTCCTGCACCAACACAAGTGCGAAAAGTGGTTTTTCAACACTAACACAAGTGCGAAAAGTGGTTTTTCAACACTAACACAAGTGCGAAAAGTCGTTTTTCCACACTAATACAAGTGCAAAAGTGGTTTCCTGCACCAACGCAAGTGCGAAAAGTGGTTTTTCAACACTAACACAAGTGCGAAAAGTGGTTTTTCAACACTAACGCAAGTGCAAAAAGTGTTTTTTCCACACTAATACAAGTGCAAAAGTGGTTTCCTGCACCAACACAAGTGCGAAAAGTGGTTTTTCAACACTAACACAAGTGCGAAAAGTGGTTTTTCAACACTAACACAAGTGCGAAAAGTAGTTTTTCAACACTAACACAAGTGCGAAAAGTGGTTTTTCCACACTAATACAAGTGCAAAAGTGGTTTCCTGCACCAACACAAGTGCGAAAAGTGGTTTTTCAACACTAACACAAGTGCGAAAAGTGGTTTTTCAACACTATCACAAGTGCGAAAAGTGTTTTTTCCACACTAATACAAGTGCAAAAGTGGTTTCCTGCACCAACACAAGTGCGAAAAGTGGTTTTTCAACACTAACAAAAGTGCGAAAAGTGGTTTTTCCACTCTAATACAAGTGCAAAAGTGGGTTCCTGCACCAACACAAGTGCGAAAAGTGGTTTTTCAACACTAACACAGGTGCGAAAAGTGGTTTTTCAACACTAACACAAGTGCGAAAAGTGGTTTTCCACACTAATACAAGTGCAAAAGTGGTTTCCTGCACCAACACAAGTGCGAAAAGTGGTTTTTCAACACTAACACAAGTGCGAAAAGTGGTTTTTCAACACTAACACAAGTGCGAAAAGTGGTTTTTCCACACTAATACAAGTGCAAAAGTGGTTTCCTGCACCAACACAAGTGCGAAAAGTGGTTTTTCAACACTAACACAAGTGCGAAAAGTGGTTTTTCAACACTAACGCAAGTGCGAAAAGTGTTTTTTCCACACTAATACAAGTGCAAAAGTGGTTTCCTGCACCAACACAAGTGCGAAAAGTCGTTTTTCAACACTAACACAAGTGCGAAAAGTGGTTTTTCAACACTAACACAAGTGCGAAAAGTGGTTTTTCAACACTAACACAAGTGCGAAAAGTGGTTTTTCCACTCTAATACAAGTGCAAAAGTGGGTTCCTGCACCAACACAAGTGCGAAAAGTGGTTTTTCAACACTAACACAGGTGCGAAAAGTGGTTTTTCAACACTAACACAAGTGCGAAAAGTGGTTTTCCACACTAATACAAGTGCAAAAGTGGTTTCCTGCACCAACACAAGTGCGAAAAGTGGTTTTTCAACACTAACACAAGTGCGAAAAGTGGTTTTTCAACACTAACACAAGTGCGAAAAGTGGTTTTTCCACACTAATACAAGTGCAAAAGTGGTTTCCTGCACCAACTGCAAAACGCAAGTGCAAAACGCAAGTGCAAAACGCAAGTGCTAACGCAAGTGCAAAAAGTGTTTTTTCCACACTAATACAAGTGCAAAAGTGGTTTCCTGCACCAACACAAGTGCGAAAAGTGGTTTTTCAACACTAACACAAGTGCGAAAAGTGGTTTTTCAACACTAACACAAGTGCGAAAAGTAGTTTTTCAACACTAACACAAGTGCGAAAAGTGGTTTTTCCACACTAATACAAGTGCAAAAGTGGTTTCCTGCACCAACACAAGTGCGAAAAGTGGTTTTTCAACACTAACACAAGTGCGAAAAGTGGTTTTTCAACACTATCACAAGTGCGAAAAGTGTTTTTGACACACTAATACAAGTGCAAAAGTGGTTTCCTGCACCAACACAAGTGCGAAAAGTGGTTTTTCAACACTAACAAAAGTGCGAAAAGTGGTTTTTCCACTCTAATACAAGTGCAAAAGTGGGTTCCTGCACCAACACAAGTGCGAAAAGTGGTTTTTCAACACTAACACAGGAGTAGGGTAATAATGTTGCTTCTGGGACACCTCCGTTTAACATGGGAAATCCCTATCTAATGTCGTTTACTCCTATTTGGGAAAACACCCCTATTAATCCAAAAGACTATGGGCCCTTTGACCTTATGAATCATGAGTCAATTAATCTACTTGGACTAATACATAATGAATATATTTTAATTGGGTTGGGGGCTGTATATTATTATGACTCACACATACACAAAAGTTTAGCCTCAACTTTAGTTGAGGTTTAACTTATGTGTATGTGTGAGGGATAGGGGTTCACAGATCTCTAGTGTGAACCTGTGATCCTTTTGGACCATGAGTCAATTAATCTACTTGGGCTAATACATAATGAATATATTTTAATTGAGCTAGGGGTTCACACATACTGGAAAGTTGTGGGATCCTTCTGACCTTATGAACCTTTTACCCACTCAAACATCGACCCTACAAATATTTGTTTATGTGTGGGAAATAATTTAATTCTCCTACAACTCTCCTCACCGTCTAATATATTAACAAAAAATATGTTTGAGTTTGGTTCTTTATTAAGATATTTTAACTGAGCTAAGATAAAATGGTAAACCTCCCTCAATGTTCTTGTCTGAGCGCCTCCAGTGCCACATACCATTTTTAAATTAAAGTATATATTTTCCTGACAACCATCAAAGTTTTCCGTCCACTCAAAAATATTTCCATCTTTTTTACCCAATTCACCGGTATTTAAATTAATTATCTTATTTGTTTTGTGAACTTTTTTACCAGTTGCCTTTTCAATTATACCTATTTGATATTTTTCACATTCATTATGTTTTCCATTTATATACCAAGGTTGATTACACCTCCACTCTTTAGTCTGGTTAATACTTGGTTCTATCATTTATATAATAGTAAAAAAGGCGGCGGTAGCCCTTAAAATCCCTAACCCCATTAACTTATCACTTATATACTTATATAACCATAAGGGAGACTATCAATTCCATTTTCTAAAATAAACCTCTTATCATCAAAAGCCCCCAATGCTTTCTTATTTATCTCTTCTGAATATAATTGATGTTTATAACTTCTTATTCCATTAATCTTTCTAAACTCTTCTTTCTTTGTTGTTAAACAGTTATAATAATCCTTAAAGTTTATTGTTTCTTTTATGACATTTTTCTTTATGCCTTTTAACTTCTTATCAGTTTTTTCAACGTTATTAACAATATATTTATAAGCATAAGCCTTAGACCTCAATCCCACAAATTCACTCATGACATTTCCTCCTAATTCATCCTTAAACTTTCCAATCACCTTTTTATTTTTGGAGGAGAACAACTCACTCTCTAGGCTGTAATTACTAGTGTCATAGATATTAATGTCCTTTTTCATGTCTGAATAAACATCATCAGTATTAATTTGCAAAATAAAACTATCTGTATCCATATAAAGTAGATTAACATCATTTTGATATTTCTTCCTCAAGTTATTATAAAAGTAATCATACATTAATGACTTTGATAAATCAAGAATTGTTGTTCCAATATAAATAGGTTTGTTCATTTCAATACTCTCTTTAATCAAATGGATTGCACAAAAGTTCTCAGTAAAGACCTCAGCTTTAGTAAAACTCGGTCTATTAATTAATTTTGATGCTTGTTCCCAAGATGTTGATAGTCTGATATTTTGTCTTTTCCTCACATTCTCCATAGTCTTACCAAAGACCGCATTATTCATCAATTTATAAAAGTCTTTCTCAAAATCTGTTTTTGACTCTGTTCTTCTTTGTGTATTAAAATCAATGTACCCCTTTAACCAATGACTTTGATTGAACTTTAGAACCCTATGGATCTTCTCTACTCTTAGACCTTTTGATAAATATTGTCGCAAATTTCTTTGGTGTAGAACATAATTTTTCTTGTTATATAATGTAGTAAGTAATTTTTCTGTTGATTCACCTATATTAAATGATCGTTGATAATCACTTAACCACTCCTTCTTTGGACTTTCCTTTTCACAAGCAAATGGGAGATCTTTGTGTAGGATATGAAGTTCCTCTGGATATTTCAAATCGACCTCAAAATAATAACCAACCTTTGAATCATCCAATTCTTTTTGTGTAGAGATACATACATCTTGTAAAACCTTTGCGTAGTCTTTTTCCTTTACCCATCTTAGTTTCCCATAAGGAAGAGCTTGAGACATTGCCCAGCCATATAAGTTGTTTGCGTCATAGTACATCAAGTAAGAACTCTCTTTCGTTGTATCATAATTTGGAAGATATTTGTTATTTGCTTTTGCGTATCTCTTTGAACAGACTTGTGAAATTCCTCCTCTCTTTGCCTTTTCAATCATCAAAAGCATATCAACATCGGTTATCAAATCCAAATCTTGTTTTGTCATTTTCAACATCGCACTCCAGGCCAATCCAGGTGCTGTGTAGTAGTGAGCAGGATCCAATCCATATCCAGTGCGACAAACAGATCTAAAGGCTTCAAATACATCGGCCAATAAAAGCACATCAGTTTTGAGATACAAATCGTGATACTCGCCAAGATTCTTGATGTTATATTTTTCCCAAACATTTTGTGCGTGTACATAATCTTTATCAGATATATGACTATTATTTAATTTGTTATAGAATTTTTCCTATGAAGGAAGTTGTGTTTCATTGAATCTCTCAAATGAGTCCATATAGTCATAGGGGTAAATTCCCTTTTGTGTTAGAAAATCTTTATCTAAAAAATACTCTGAAAGACATGGAAACTCTTTTAGATTTTGAACCAAGTTAACCAATGGACTTGCCATGAATTTAAATGTATCAAGAAATCTGATATGAGTAATAGGAGATGTGTGAATTGTTTTTGTGAATGAAATGTATTTCTGATCCGTGTTTGGAATTGCTGAGATACTTCCAGAAGTCTTTGAGAGTTCCTTGATAAATAGATGTGTATCATAATGAGCGTTGTTATGAAGAAAGACAGGAATGAAAGAGGGGAGTTGATAATTAATATTACAACTTTGATGAGCCGGACCTCTATATTTACCAGTGAGATGACAATGGTCTCTAACCTTTAGACCTTTACCAATTTTCTCCTCACAAATATGACAGACATTGTTTTTTATAAATTCCCTTTTTTCTTTACTTGTTAAGGACATTGGTTTATTGGTTTCTCTCATTATCTTGGTTAATCGAACACAGTCTTTTTCTAGTCGTTTCACAAACTCCTCTGGGGTATTTGAGCCTCTATACATCTCTAACTTGTTATATTTATCACCAACGGATGATTTGATATAATAACAAAAACCACAAGGAGTATGTTTTTGATATTTATTTGTGTATGATTCTTTTGGATCTTGAGAAGCAGTATCAATTTTTTCTAAAATACTTTCAAAATCAGCATATATAACAAATGGATGTTTGATCTTTTTATTTTCATCTTTGAATGTGATCTTTGAGCCTTCTTTAGGCATATTGATTACCGTTGATTTATGTTCGCCACAATAATTTGAATGTTTATCTAATCTTTCTTGTGAATTGAAGAAGTTAAGACAACGCAAACAAATATATATTTTATTTGTTCTCTTACAGACTTGTGGTTTTATTAATTTAGCAATATCTTTGATGTATGTATAATGTGAATTTTCGTCTGAATTAAAATATAGAAGATTAATATGAGTTTGTTTACAATTGTCAGAAAGCTTTAAAACCTGAATGTTGTTTGTTTCTGTTAGACCATAAACATTAACTGATAAATTATTCATCTTTTCAAATTTAGGAATATCATTTAAAGTCATCGAAAACTTTAGATCTTTCGTATTTAATGTATTCTCATATTTTTTATAATGAGATACTCTTTCATCATGAAAATGTGGAGGATGTAAGTGTGCTAAAATAGACCAGAGAAAACATTTATTGTCTTTATTTTTGATATTGATAACTGCTTTTCTATTTTTGATAACACTGGGTAAATCAATGTAAGAAGAAGCTTTTAGAGGATCTGATTTAAGAATATGAATGTCTATGTAAATAATTTTTCCTATATTGAATCCACTTCCTACGATTGAATTATCCACATCTTGCTCTTGTTTAATAAGTTCATCATAGACTCCTGATGTTTTAAAATCTTGATATGAAGATATAAAGTGTGGCTCAGTTCTCATGTATGGTGCATCTATAACTCCTTCATCCTTTGTCATTTCTAATTTTACTCCCATATAAAATTTAAGTGGTTTCATTTCCTTTAGTGTTTTTTCAATCAACGTTTGAACAGCAGGTTTAACTATTTCTACAGCATCAACTATAGACTCTGGTTCAGGAGGTTTGAAGTTAAAGACTCTTATTTTAATATGTCCTTTGAATGCTCCATCAGAGTTTTTAGTTGTGATAAAATTTGATAAATGTAGATTTGTTTTAAGATGTATTTTGAAGCCTTTCTTGAGGATATTTTTATTACATGTAGAACAGTGTTTTGTTTCAGGTGGAAGAGGGGAAAGTTTGTTTGAAATGTTGTATGTATGTTTTGCGGTGAGAATATGTTGTTTATAATATTTTACTTCCTTCTCGCAAGTATCACAATAAACCATATTTATAGCGTGAGAAAACGTGGTGTTTTATATATATCACTGTGCTTAAAATAAAACACTTTTGAGCTTTACAGCTCCGTTTTATATATATCGCTGTGCTTAAACTAAAACACTTTTTCACTCAGAATCATCTAAGTCATAACTATCACATGAATACTCAGAATCATACTCAGAGTCATCAATAAAGCTACTCTCATAACTATCATTTGAGCACAAACTATTAGTATCATAACTATCATCTGTGTTCAATGAAATACTATCATCACCATCGTCCAAGTTCAATGAAATACTATCATCACTATCGTCCGAGTTCAATGAAATAGTAAAATCTTCACTGCTGTATTGACTCATATTTAATTAGCAAGAAAAATATTCCCATCAATATCTATATACTTTCTTTCATTAACAGATTCAATCTCTACAATTTTTATATCAAAAGTTATCTTTAAATAATCTCTAACTATCATAGAACGAAATGACATTTCACCAGAAATATTAACATCATTCATTTTACTTAGATCTACACCCTTTGGATTATTAAAGAAAATACAAATGTCTCCTCTAGAATTATTAATGGTCTTATCATTCTTTTTCAAAGTATCGTGGTCAATCACTTTTTCAAGCTTTGAATAAATTGCCAGGAGTAGAGGAGAAACTTTTGTTAGATTTACTTTAATGGATGTCTTTCCAGGTATAGTTAGAGCTCTTCCTTTAAATGAAATAGAGGGGCTCATGTTATTTTCCATAACTGGTTTTACCCAAAAATTTCCATATTTATCTTTGTTCAATTTAACATCTTTGACATATTTTTCTATATCTTCCACCGAAGTAGAGATTGATTGAAATTTGTCTTTTGTGCTTTGAAACATTGTATTTATTAATGAATGAACTTGCGTTTAGTTTAAGTAAAAATTTACCACATAAATATGATAAGTTCTGAAGGATATTTAGAATTTCCAGACTCTCCATATGATAAATTAGAGAATTGTCCGGCTTGTGATAGAGTGGGGCTTAATGATGAGGATTCATATAAACAATGTTTATTCTGTGATTATATTCTAATTAATGATAATAAGAAATATAAAAAAACATATAACTCTTTTAAATTAGAACCAAAAATGAATTACTTTACAAGATTAATAAGAGAGATGAATGTTAAGCATTATGGTGATAATACACCATTTCTTACAAGGAAAGAGACTCTTTGTATTGAGGAAATGTATAAGGGTTTAATGATATTTATTATTCAAAATAATTTTAATGGAAATGTTAATACAAGATACTACATAAATAAAATAATGAATTATTTTGAAATTAAACCCGAACTCAGGATAAAATATAGAGTTTCTAAAATAGCTCAAAAAAAGTTGGATGACTTGTTTTCCAAATATATAAATGAATGATTTTTTACCCGTTTGGGAAAATAAGATAAAATTTAATAACCATAAAAACATTCCAAATTCATTGAGATGTCTAATAGTTGGTTCAAGCGGATGTGGGAAAACCTGTTTACTTTTAAAGATGCTCCTTGGTCCTAATTTTTTAGATTATGATAATTTAATAATTTTTACAAAGTCAAGTTTTCAACCCGAGTATCAACTACTCTCACAGGGTTTTAATGCAGGTCTTAAAAAGGAAGACATTATCGGTTTATTTAAACTTCAAAACAAACTGAATGATTATAATATTGAAGATATAATACAATTATTTTGTGATACACAGAAATCAAAATCGAAACCCATAACTTGTATTCTCAGTGATAATACGGATGATATACCTTCACCTCAAGATTTAGATAAATCAAAAAAGAACCTCGTCATCTTTGATGATTGTGTTAATGAGAGAAACCAAACAGTAATGGATAGCTACTATACAAGAGGGAGACATTCTTCTTGTAATTGTATATATCTTAGTCAATCATATTTTCAACTCCCTCGACGCTCAATAAGAAACAATGCCAATACTTTTATTTTATTTAAGTTAAATTCAATAGATGTAAATAATTTTTGGAGAGATAATTGCTCTACGTTATGTAGTAAAAAAGAATTTGAAAATTATATGAAACACACGATTGGAAAATATAAATATATTGTTGTGAAACAAGATGAGATACTAAATGATATTTTTCAATAAATAAATACAGAAAATGAATACCGAAGAAAGAGAAAGAAAGTTTAAGGAACATCAACAATTAGTTTCAAAAGTTGTTAAACAACAGGAAGAGATAAAGAAGAAACGGAGACAGAAACTAACTGGTGAAGAAGCCTTTGAAAGAAAACAAGAGAAATTCTTTAAACCACTTTTGAAAACTCAACACTCACCTACAGTTCCCACGGTAGAATTTACTCCGAAAAAACTTCAAATGCTCAAAGATTTTAGTCAGATAACAAAACAAGAACTTGGTGAATTAGAATATGATGACGAGGGATTATTTCGGAAACTTGAGGAGGTAAATCAACCCCCTAATTATGTTGTGGAAGCTCTTCAAAACAATGAATATTCGGCGGGTTCAAAAACCAGAGCAGGTCTCATTCCAACAGAAGAACCAGCAGTGTTTCATCTTGTGGAAGAAAAGGTATTGATATTTAATGATGAATTGATGTTCTTGAGTTCTACTCAACCAAATGTTAAATTAACTCCAAGATTAATGTTTCTTCTAACAAACCCCGGATTCAGCGGTTCAAAATATTTTGAGGAACCACTTGATATGGAAAGAGAGGAAGATAGGGTATATATTGAGTTGCTAAATGCACTTGATTATGGAGTTTCTGTTGCTGGTAAAAGTAAGAAGAATGAGAAGGAGAAACATATTATTGATGCTTTAAGTAAGCTTGGTTCGGGTGTTAGTTTTCTTCCAAATGACCCATCACAATTAGTTAATAGGCTATTATTGTTGTTAGGTAGTAAGAAGGCTGGAAACAACAATTGTTTTAATGAATCCTCAGCCATTTTAGATCAGTTGATGAACATGAAAATAATTAATAAATGTCAATACAAAGATATTTTATTAGATATTAAATAAGATGAGAAGCACAATTCTTAGTTTTAATTTCACAACGAGCGATTACACAGCTTCATTCCCTTACCCACTACAACTTGACCCCCTTACCTCATATGAGGCATCTTTATTGTCAATGGAAACTTACAATACCCTTTTTAATATCACAGAGAAAAACAACAAGTTTAGTTATAATCCAGGCACTGCCTACAAAACTATAACTGTTTCACCTGGAGCTTACGAGATTTCTCAAATATCTTCAGAAGTCTCTCGCCTTATGAAAGAAAAAGGTGATGAACCAAAAAATATTGTAATCGATATTCAAAAACACACTTCAAAATCAACTATTAAACTTAAAAATAATTATAAAGTTGATTTCACGATTGAAAATTCGTTTAGAGAGCTATTGGGTTTCTCTTCAAAAAAGATTGAAAATAACGGGACGTTTTACAGTGATAATGTTATCCAAATATCCTCCGGTATAAATTCAGTATTAATTCATTGTGATTTGATTGATGGTGCTTATAACGATGGAATAAGAACAAATACAATATTTTCATTCAGTGCATACTCAACCCCGATTGGTTATAAATTTAATATGGAACCAAAAAATCTTGTCTATTTACCTGTGTCAGGAAAAACCATATACAGAGTAAATTTTAGGATAACCGACCAAGATAATCGTATGATATCCTTTAATGATGAAATTATATCCATCAGAATTCACCTACGTGAAGTTTTTCAATAAATAAATAATGGTTATTGTAAGAAAACACGAGTTGGGAAAATATAAAATAATTACAGGGGAGGGCATGTTCCTTTCACCAGACTATACAAGGTATGTGGGTAAAGGATACTATAAACCTAAGAGACAACGGGGTGTGGGTCATCAATTTCGAAATAAAGGAGATGGGATAATTGATACTCTAATGGGTATTGGTTCAACCATTCTTAAACATAAAGACCTAATTGGTTCAACTGCTTCTCTCATGGGAAATGTAGCAGGTGTTGTAAAGAGTATAAAAGATGCTCAAAAGGAGTCCCATAAATTACAAGCAATCAAAGAAATTAAAAAAGGTAAAACTCAACTATCTTCACAAGAACGACAAAAAATCATTAAAATACTTGGGTCAGGGTTTCAACAATTTTAATACTATATAAATACAAGTATGGAAGCGATTGATAGTATCTATGATTTGGATGATACGATTATCATTTCAAACTCTACTAAAAAGGAAGACTATTTTAAGGTAAATGCTATTACAGGAACCGACTGGAATTCAAACGGAACAAAAAGTTTTGAAATAAATAATCAACAAACTTACTTGAATATAGCTGATAGTTTCTTGCTGTGTAAATTTAAATTCACTAAGGCTGCGAATAATACTAATGCTACACTCGTAAATGATTTCTTCTGGAAAATGTTTGACAGTGTTCGCCTGTATATTGGAACACAAGAGGTTGAAGCGGTTGATTATGTCTCTGCTACATCTGAAATGATGAAATTTACACTATATTCGTTTGGTGATAGAATGGGTAAGGGAGCTGTTGAAGGCTTTATTCCTGATATGTCAACGGGAACAAACACAGACCCTGGTTATAGTCAAAGGAAGTCAATGTATAATGATGACGCAAAAGCTGAGAATAGTTTTACCGTAGCAGTACCTCTTAAAGGTATATTTGGATTTTGTGATTATGATAAAGTTTTGTATGGTCTTAAAATTAGATTTCAACTACAAAGGAATGATAATGTAAATAGATTGCTTTTTGGGGCTGAAAATGCTTTTGGCGACAATAATAAATTTGTTATTAATGATTTGTGTTGGTATATCAATGAATATACTCCTAATCTTAAAACGGAGGAGATGTTAAATAGAAGACTTAACTCAAAGAAACCGCTAAATGTATCATACCTTAAAAGAAGATGTCAACACGTTAAACTGGAACACACTACCTACACTTGGAATTTGGGTGTTCTTGAAGGAAAGCCACGATACCTATGGCTCATTTTTAAAAAACCAGATGGAGAGGAGGGTACTAATAAGAATAATGCGCTGAGTGATAATGCTAAGGTGAAACAACTTCGGGTTTCTCTTGATGGCACATTTTATCCGCGAGATAGATTGGAAATTGATTGGGAAAAAAATGATTATGCGGAAGCCTACAAGTCCTACCAAAAAGTGTGTGAAAGTAATGGTAATAATGATCCTATTTTGGATATGGTTGCATTTAAAGGTTTATATACAATCTACGCAATTGACCTGAGTTCTCAAAAGGAAACTATAAAGTCTAATCGAGTGGATACTTCTCTATACATTGAAAGAGGGGAGAGTGAAGAGGTTAATGCATATTGTTTGCTTTTGGAGGAAACAGAATTACAGATTAATACAGATAATGGTGTTATGATTAATATCACATAGGTTTTTTCTCATAAATAAATGGTTGGGGTATATGTTAATCAAATCAATCTTAATAAATTAACATCTTGTATTCAAAATCAAAAGCCTTGTATTATTAATGTTAATACAATTCAAAGAAAAGGAGCTGTAAGAATTGATGTTTTACTCACACACACACAAGTAAAAACACTAAATGATGTTGGATCACTTAAAATTAAAATGACGAAACCTATGTTAAAGAAATATTCAATAGATGAGTCAAGAGGAGGATTTCTCCCGTTTCTAATTCCTTTATTTGCTGGTTTAAGTGCGGCGGGAGCATTGACTGGTGGTATTTCAGCAGCGGTAAAAACTGCTAACGAAAGGAAGGCACAACTAAAAGCTCAAAAAGAATTGGAAAGACATAACAAGGAGTTGGAGAAACAAATTAGTGGAAGTGGTGTAATTGTAGATTTTGCTCAAAAACTTGAAAGTCTACCTGATAAAGCTAGATTGTTGGTTGGAGATATGCTTTCCTCTATCGCTCAAGCGGGTGTTAAACTAACTAAACGGGGTAATGGATTGTATCTTTCTCATAAATAAATGGATAAATGGTTTAAGCAATTTGGAAAGAATACAACGTCAAATATAGAACTAGCTAAGTATTGTAAAACACTAAAAATTGATAATGTGGTTATTTGTATGAGAGATGAATTAATACATATAAATAAGAATACAAAGAATATTATTATGAATTTAGACACACAGAATGGTTCTCATTGGGTTTGTATTCATAATAGTCAGGATAAATATTATTTTGATAGTTATGGTATGCCACCACCTGTTGAAGTAATACAATTCTTACAGAATGGTGTTTATCAAACATTCCAAGTTCAAGAAATTAATTCTAAATGTTGTGGCCAATTATGTTTATATGTATTATTTCAACTCAACAATAATGAAAATTTTTATGATATCATTTTTTATCTAATATAAATGACCTATGTTGGAAAAGATGGTTCTATCTTTGGAAAATCCTCTCAGGATATTGATTTATCAAATTATTATACAAAGGCACAGGCTGAACGACAAAGATATAGTGTAAGTAAAAATATTAATATGAAGAATACTTATAAATTAATCAATTATCCAAACCCTACAGATGCGAATGACTTGATTAGATTCAGTGATTTATCACAATATATATCTTTAAAGAAAACAGCACGTTTTGTGAAACAAGTAAAATTTACAACCACAACACCTGGTTATACTGACCATACACCTTTCCTCATTGAATTTAACTACCTGCTTACAATTAAATTTTATAAAGAAGGACATTTAGTTAATATGCGAATTAATAAATGGGGGTATGATATGCCTGATTTAGGGTATAATTGGTCTTTTTCAATAAACATAGAAGACCTACATGATTTAAATCAGTCTCGTAAAGAAGAATATTATCCACTTGGTGAAGATAAGGATTTATGTGGAAGTACAATTAGTAAACAACAAATACGTGATTTTAAGAAAATAAAAATATATGATAGTATAGCGATGGTTCGCATGACAAAGAAGGAAGGTAATGAGATAAGGATAGAAAGCCGAGGAATACAAACCGATTTGGTAGTGGGAAGATGGGGTGGTATTACCTGTCATAATATTAATCTCACATATATTTCTGATACATAAATGGCAGGAAGAAGACTACAAGAGAATTATAATTTTTGTATTCAAGGATACCTACAAGAAAAGGGTGCTCGGTATTACATACCTTATGATTTGGAGCATATACATGGGAATTTTGTCATAAAAAACTGGCCTTATACTGATATTGTTAAACCCACAAATAGAGACTTGTTTAAAATATTAAATAAAAATGAACTTCTCAAAGTTATGAAATATAAAACTCTTTTAGAAATCGTCAACAAATCTTATTGGTATCCTATTATGAGAAAAATAATTATAGATACAAGAATATCTCAAAATCCAGATGAGTATATGTATAATATTCTTTGGGGTTTAAACTCAAGGGTAGCAAGGGATGAGGAAGGAGTTGAAGAAGAGAAGGAGAAAAGAGAGAAAAGAGAGAAGGAGGAGAGGGAACAAAGAGAGAGGGAGGAGAAGGAGGAGAGGGAGAAAAAGGAGGAGAAGGAGGAGAGGGAGAAAAAGGAGAAGGAGGAAAGGGAGAAAAGGGAGAAGGAGGAAAGGGAGAAAAGGGAGAAAAAGGAGAAGGAGGAGAGGGAGAAAATGGAGGAGGAGGAGAGGGAGCAAAGAGAGAGGGAGGAAAAATATAAAAAGATGGAAATCAGTGAGATTCATAAAAGATTGAGTGTATTAAAGCAAATAAATCAATCTCAACGCACCGAAGAGGAAATTAAAGAATTAACAACTCTTATGAAGATAGTGGTTTCAAAAATAAGAACGTCAATGTCTTCAATTTCAGGGAGGAGATTTAAACGAGAAAGTGGTGAAGAAGAAGAAGAAGAAGAAGGAAAAGATTATGTGATTGATGATGTTGGTGTCATTGACTTTAGTTAGTTTTTATTTGTAAATAAATGGAGGAGAGAGTGAAGGCATTCCTTAGGATTCTTTATGTTTTAAAAATAAAGATTGAAATGTATATGTTGAAAACCAAAAAGGTTTTGATACTCTGTCGGAATTTTTCTGATAAATAAATATGAGTTATTGTCTCAAATGTAAAAAGAAAACTAAATCTAAAAATATCTCTTATGTTAAAGCTAAAAATAATAGAGTTTATCAAAAAGGAATATGTCAAGTATGTGGCTCTAAAAAGTGCCAATTCATCTCTCCTAAAAGAGGAGGAGACATACAAAAGTTTCTGTCAGGAAGTAAATTTACAACAACTGGAATTCCAGGGGAATTACACCTTCCAGGGTATTCTTTCTGTGGTCCAGGAACAAACTTGGATAAAAGATTAGATGAGGCTGACAATCCTAAACCTTGGTCTAAACCTACAAATAGGGTTGACGAAGTGTGTATGAAGCATGATATTGCTTATGGGAAAACCACTACGTTGACTGAAAAACATAAAGCCGACAGCGAAATGTTGTATAATTTGTCTTTGATACAAAATCCAACGTTGAGAGAGAAAGTTGATAGGTTTATTGTGAGAAATTTGATAAATGCTAAATTGAAACTTGGTCTTGGTTATTCCTCAAAAAACTATTAGGCTCTAATGATGTCATCAAGACTGAGGAGCTTTTGGCTGAAGAATTACACAAACCTATAATCACAAAGTTTAAAAGAAGGAAGGTTTATTCTAAATACACCGACCACATATGGTCCGCTGATTTAATTGAATTGAATAATGACAGGGGATACAGGTATGCTTTAACCGTTATTGATTTGAGGAGTAGATTTGCCTGGGTTGTCCCTTTAAAAAAAAAAAGGGGTGATACTTTAATGTTAGCCTTTAAGCTAATATTTGATCGGGATAAAAGGAAACCAAAGAAGTTATGGACTGATGAGGGAACAGAGTTCTATAACAAAATATTCATGAAATTTCTTAAGGGGAAGGGTATTAAATTATACAGCACCTTTAATGAAGGAAAGGCAGTTGTTATTGAGCGTTTTAATCGTACTTTGAAAGAGAAATTATATAAAAAATTCACACAACTCGGTTCTCAAAAATGGGTGTATTTAATTCAGGATATTGTAGATAATTACAATAATACAGTTCATTCATCAACAAAATCAAAACCATCAGAAACATTTACAAAATTAGAATATGAAAAGGAGATTAATTTGAGAAAGCCCAAGTTCAAAGTTGGTGATATGGTAAGGATATACAAATGGAAAAGCCATTTTGAGAAAGGTTATACACAAAAATGGACTCGTGAATTATTTAAAATCATTGATGTAATGGATACAGTCCCTTGGACTTACAAATTAAATGATTTAAATGGAGAAGAAATCTTGGGTTCATTTTACTCGCAAGAATTACAAAAAACAAAGCTAATAATTCATTAAACAACATTTCTATTCACCCCACCCAGATTAGCTAATTTAATTAGTGGTAATAAAAAAAATATTAAATAAACAAAAATCATAAGCCACACCCACACAGACCACGCCCACACAGACCCCACCCACACAGACCCCGCCCACACAGACCACACCCATCATCCCCCACCCCCAGTGCGTCCCCCACCCTTGATCCCCCCTCATCCCACCCCCACCTTCCCCACACACACAAGGGGAGGGGAGGGGTGGGATGAGGGGGGGCCAAGGGAGGGGGACGCACCTTCCTGTCCCTTTTCCTTTATTCTCTTTTTGTAATTAAGAATTAAATAATTGTAAACAAAACAAATATATATAAATATTGAAAACATTAAAATCTTTATATTATTAAAACATTTTTCTTGAGGTATACATTCAACTTCTCCCCAGCATAAGTCATCAATTTCTTCCCAGCACAAGTCAAAGGTTGGTTCAGCAGATGTCTTCAGGTTTTGAATCTCTTTCTATTAAAGACAAGAGGGGAGAGATATTTATTTCATATTTATGTTCCATGTCAAAGCGTCTTGAAAAGCGCTATACAAAATAAATGTATTATTATTATTATTATTAATATAGGGTCGGATGCCCTTCCTGACACCAACCCTGAATCACCTCTTACGATGCGCAGGGATATGGTGTACCTATTATAAACGGTGAACCACACACACGTACACACATGCTTACCTCGAAAAAATCCAGCTTAGCGTCAAGATCGTTGAGTTGAAAATGTAGAGGTTCACAGGTTGGTAGGAAATAACCACTCCTTGGGGGATCAAAATCATCCCACTCAAAATTTTGGTCTTCGAGGTTAATACTGCAAACAAAATAAGGAGAAATTACTATTATATGCTGAAGTAAGCCTGACAAAACATCACACACACGCACACACACACACACACACATTCACAGATACATACACACACACACACACACACACACACACACATACACACACACATACACACACACACACACATACACACACACACACACACACACAATCTCATTTTTTCATTTCTGTTCCTCACAATTCGATCTCTCTATTTTAATCACAGACACACATGCACACACATACACATACACACACACACATGCACACACACATGCACACACCTCTCGTTTTTTATTTTCTATCATACCTTTCACGTGAATTTTCTAAGAACGGTGAAACATTGAATTCATTCTGAGCCCACCATCTCGGAGGTAGGTTATTCAAACCCGTATTCAGTTCGTTGTGGAACTCTTGAGAAACAACTTGAAATTCTGCCAGGATATTTACAATATTTGAATTGCTGCAATGAATAGGAAAAATAAATTATTAGTTGTATAATTAATCACATACAAAGCTCTCATTAACAGTGTTTAATACCAAATGAACTTACCAATGTCCTGGCGAGTATTCTTCATCAGAGGAAAGACTGGAATAAGACAAGCTCATCTTCGTTCACAATGTTTAAATGTCCCATTCGGAGACCTCTCTTTTTATAATGAACAAAATGTATTTCGGGGAACTGAAGTGCTTGTCAGCTTTTGGAAACTGAGGGCGTGTGTTTGTGAAAAACAGGAAACAAGACAAAGAGAATTCCTTGGAAGTTATCCAAGTGAAACAACGTCATTTCTCAACAGTGAGCTATTAATTAGAAAAGGTTCGAGTGGTATATAAATGGAAAACAAAATGAATGTAAAAAATATCAAATAAGTATAATTGAAAAGGCAACTGGTAAAAAAGTTCACAAAACAAATAAGAGAATTAATTTAAATACCGGTGAGTTGGATGAGACGGTGAGGAGAGTTGTAGGAGAATTAAATTATTTCCCACACATAAACAAATATTTGTAGGGTCGATGTTTGAGTGGGTAAAAGGTTCATAAGGTCAGAAGGATCCCACAACTTTCCAGTATGTGTGAACCCCTAGCTCAATTAAAATATATTCATTATGTATTAGCCCAAGTAGATTAATTGACTCATGGTCCAAAAGGATCACAGGTTCACACTAGAGATCTGTGAACCCCTATCCCTCACACATACACATAAGTTAAACCTCAACTAAAGTTGAGGCTAAACTTTTGTGTATGTGTGAGTCATAATAATATACAGCCCCCAACCCAATTAAAATATATTCATTATGTATTAGTCCAAGTAGATTAATTGACTCATGATTCATAAGGTCAAAGGGCCCATAGTCTTTTGGATTAATAGGGGTGTTTTCCCAAATAGGGGTAAACGACATTAGATAGGGATTTCCCATGTTAAACGGAGGTGTCCCAGAAGCAACATTATTACCCTACTCACAGGTGCGAAAAGTGGTTTTTCAACACTAACACAAGTGCGAAAAGTGGTTTTCCACACTAATACAAGTGCAAAAGTGGTTTCCTGCACCAACACAAGTGCGAAAAGTGGTTTTTCAACACGAACACAAGTGCGAAAAGTGGTTTTTCAACACTAACACAAGTGCGAAAAGTGGTTTTTCCACACTAATACAAGTGCAAAAGTGGTTTCCTGCACCAACACAAGTGCGAAAAGTGGTTTTTCAACACTAACACAAGTGCGAAAAGTGGTTTTTCAACACTATCACAAGTGCAAAAAGTGTTTTTTCCACACTAACACAAATGCAAAAAGTGGTTTTTCAACACTAACACAAGTGCGAAAAGTGGTTTTTCCACGCTAATACAAGTGCAAAACTGGTTTCCTGCACTAACACAAGTGCGAAAGTGCTTTCCTGCACCAACACAAGTGCGAAAAGTGGTTTTTCAACACTAACACAAGTGCAAAAAGTGGTTTTTCAACACTAACACAAGTGCGAAAAGTGTTTTTTCCACACTAATACAAGTGCAAAAGTGGTTTCCTGCACCAACACAAGTGCGAAAAGTGGTTTTTCAACACTAATACAAGTGCGAAAAGTGGTTTTTCAACACTAACACAAGTGCGAAAAGTGGTTTTTCAACACTAACACAAGTGCGAAAAGTCGTTTTTCCACACTAATACAATTGCAAAAGTGGTTTTCTGCACCAACACAAGTGCAAAAAGTGGTTTTTCAACACTAACACAAGTGCGAAAAGTGGTTTTTCAACACTATCACAAGTGCAAAAAGTGTTTTTTCCACACTAATACAAGTGCAAAAGTGGTTTCCTGCACCAACACAAGTGCGAAAAGTGGTTTTTCAACACTAACACAAGTGCGAAAAGTGGTTTTTTAACACTAACACAAGTCCGAAAAGTGGTTTTTCCACACTAATACAAGTGCAAAAGTGGTTTCCTGCACCAACATAAGTGCGAAAAGTGTTTTTTCAACACTAACACAAATGCGAAAAGTGGTTTTTCAACATTATCACAAGTGCAAAAAGGGTTTTTCCACACTAATACAGGTGCAAAAGTGGTTTCCTGCACCAACACAAGTGCGAAAAGTGGTTTTTCAACACTAACACAAGTGCGAAAAGTGGTTTTTCAACACTATCACAAGTGCAAAAAGTGTTTTTTCCACACTAATACAAGTGCAAAAGTGGTTTCCTGCACCAACACAAGTGCGAAAAGTGTTTTTTCAACACTAACACAAGTGCGAAAAGTGGTTTTTTATCACTAACACTAGTGCGAAAAGTGGTTTTTCAACACTAACACAAGTGCGAAAAGTGGTTTTTCCACACTAATACAAGTGCAAAAGTGGTTTCCTGCACCAACACAAGTGCGAAAAGTGGTTTTTCAACACTAACACAAGTGCGAAAAGTGGTTTTTCAACACTATCACAAGTGCGAAAAGTGTTTTTTCCACACTAATACAAGTGCAAAAGTGGTTTCCTGCACCAACACAAGTGCGAAAAGTGGTTTTTCAACACTAACAAAAGTGCGAAAAGTGGTTTTTCCACTCTAATACAAGTGCAAAAGTGGGTTCCTGCACCAACACAAGTGCGAAAAGTGGTTTTTCAACACTAACACAGGTGCGAAAAGTGGTTTTTCAACACTAACACAAGTGCGAAAAGTGGTTTTCCACACTAATACAAGTGCAAAAGTGGTTTCCTGCACCAACACAAGTGCGAAAAGTGGTTTTTCAACACGAACACAAGTGCGAAAAGTGGTTTTTCAACACTAACACAAGTGCGAAAAGTGGTTTTTCCACACTAATACAAGTGCAAAAGTGGTTTCCTGCACCAACACAAGTGCGAAAAGTGGTTTTTCAACACTAACAAAAGTGCGAAAAGTGGTTTTTCCACTCTAATACAAGTGCAAAAGTGGGTTCCTGCACCAACACAAGTGCGAAAAGTGGTTTTTCAACACTAACACAGGTGCGAAAAGTGGTTTTTCAACACTAACACAAGTGCGAAAAGTGGTTTTCCACACTAATACAAGTGCAAAAGTGGTTTCCTGCACCAACACAAGTGCGAAAAGTGGTTTTTCAACACTAACACAAGTGCGAAAAGTGGTTTTTCAACACTAACACAAGTGCGAAAAGTGGTTTTTGCACACTAATACAAGTGCAAAAGTGGTTTCCTGCACCAACACAAGTGCGAAAAGTGGTTTTTCAACACTAACACAAGTGCGAAAAGTGGTTTTTCAACACTAACGCAAGTGCGAAAAGTGTTTTTTCCACACTAATACAAGTGCAAAAGTGGTTTCCTGCACCAACACAAGTGCGAAAAGTCGTTTTTCAACACTAACACAAGTGCGAAAAGTGGTTTTTCAACACTAACACAAGTGCGAAAAGTGGTTTTTCAACACTAACACAAGTGCGAAAAGTGGTTTTTCCACTCTAATACAAGTGCAAAAGTGGGTTCCTGCACCAACACAAGTGCGAAAAGTGGTTTTTCAACACTAACACAGGTGCGAAAAGTGGTTTTTCAACACTAACACAAGTGCGAAAAGTGGTTTTCCACACTAATACAAGTGCAAAAGTGGTTTCCTGCACCAACACAAGTGCGAAAAGTGGTTTTTCAACACTAACACAAGTGCGAAAAGTGGTTTTTCAACACTAACACAAGTGCGAAAAGTGGTTTTTCCACACTAATACAAGTGCAAAAGTGGTTTCCTGCACCAACACAAGTGCGAAAAGTGGTTTTTCAACACTAACACAAGTGCGAAAAGTGGTTTTTCAACACTAACGCAAGTGCAAAAAGTGTTTTTTCCACACTAATACAAGTGCAAAAGTGGTTTCCTGCACCAACACAAGTGCGAAAAGTGGTTTTTCAACACTAACACAAGTGCGAAAAGTGGTTTTTCAACACTAACACAAGTGCGAAAAGTAGTTTTTCAACACTAACACAAGTGCGAAAAGTGGTTTTGCCACACTAATACAACGGCAAAAGTGGTTTCCTGCACCAACACAAGTGCGAAAAGTGGTTTTTCAACACTAACACAAGTGCGAAAAGTGGTTTTTCAACACTATCACAAGTGCGAAAAGTGTTTTTTCCACACTAATACAAGTGCAAAAGTGGTTTCCTGCACCAACACAAGTGCGAAAAGTGGTTTTTCAACACTAACAAAAGTGCGAAAAGTGGTTTTTCCACTCTAATACAAGTGCAAAAGTGGGTTCCTGCACCAACACAAGTGCGAAAAGTGGTTTTTCAACACTAACACAGGTGCGAAAAGTGGTTTTTCAACACTAACACAAGTGCGAAAAGTGGTTTTCCACACTAATACAAGTGCAAAAGTGGTTTCCTGCACCAACACAAGTGCGAAAAGTGGTTTTTCAACACGAACACAAGTGCGAAAAGTGGTTTTTCAACACTAACACAAGTGCGAAAAGTGGTTTTTCCACACTAATACAAGTGCAAAAGTGGTTTCCTGCACCAACACAAGTGCGAAAAGTGGTTTTTCAACACTAACACAAGTGCGAAAAGTGGTTTTTCAACACTATCACAAGTGCAAAAAGTGTTTTTTCCACACTAACACAAATGCAAAAAGTGGTTTTTCAACACTAACACAAGTGCGAAAAGTGGTTTTTCCACGCTAATACAAGTGCAAAACTGGTTTCCTGCACTAACACAAGTGCGAAAGTGCTTTCCTGCACCAACACAAGTGCGAAAAGTGGTTTTTCAACACTAACACAAGTGCAAAAAGTGGTTTTTCAACACTAACACAAGTGCGAAAAGTGTTTTTTCCACACTAATACAAGTGCAAAAGTGGTTTCCTGCACCAACACAAGTGCGAAAAGTGGTTTTTCAACACTAATACAAGTGCGAAAAGTGGTTTTTCAACACTAACACAAGTGCGAAAAGTGGTTTTTCAACACTAACACAAGTGCGAAAAGTCGTTTTTCCACACTAATACAATTGCAAAAGTGGTTTTCTGCACCAACACAAGTGCAAAAAGTGGTTTTTCAACACTAACACAAGTGCGAAAAGTGGTTTTTCAACACTATCACAAGTGCAAAAAGTGTTTTTTCCACACTAATACAAGTGCAAAAGTGGTTTCCTGCACCAACACAAGTGCGAAAAGTGGTTTTTCAACACTAACACAAGTGCGAAAAGTGGTTTTTCAACACTAACACAAGTCCGAAAAGTGGTTTTTCCACACTAATACAAGTGCAAAAGTGGTTTCCTGCACCAACATAAGTGCGAAAAGTGTTTTTTCAACACTAACACAAGTGCGAAAAGTGGTTTTTCAACATTATCACAAGTGCAAAAAGGGTTTTTCCACACTAATACAGGTGCAAAAGTGGTTTCCTGCACCAACACAAGTGCGAAAAGTGGTTTTTCAACACTAACACAAGTGCGAAAAGTGGTTTTTCAACACTATCACAAGTGCAAAAAGTGTTTTTTCCACACTAATACAAGTGCAAAAGTGGTTTCCTGCACCAACACAAGTGCGAAAAGTGTTTTTTCAACACTAACACAAGTGCGAAAAGTTGTTTTTTATCACTAACACTAGTGCGAAAAGTGGTTTTTCAACACTAACACAAGTGCGAAAAGTGGTTTTTCCACACTAATACAAGTGCAAAAGTGGTTTCCTGCACCAACACAAGTGCGAAAAGTGGTTTTTCAACACTAACACAAGTGCGAAAAGTGGTTTTTCAACACTATCACAAGTGCGAAAAGTGTTTTTTCCACACTAATACAAGTGCAAAAGTGGTTTCCTGCACCAACACAAGTGCGAAAAGTGGTTTTTCAACACTAACAAAAGTGCGAAAAGTGGTTTTTCCACTCTAATACAAGTGCAAAAGTGGGTTCCTGCACCAACACAAGTGCGAAAAGTGGTTTTTCAACACTAACACAGGTGCGAAAAGTGGTTTTTCAACACTAACACAAGTGCGAAAAGTGGTTTTCCACACTAATACAAGTGCAAAAGTGGTTTCCTGCACCAACACAAGTGCGAAAAGTGGTTTTTCAACACGAACACAAGTGCGAAAAGTGGTTTTTCAACACTAACACAAGTGCGAAAAGTGGTTTTTCAACACATTAAACAAGTGCGAAAAGTGGTTTTTCAACACTATCACAAGTGCAAAAAGTGTTTTTTCCACACTAACACAAATGCAAAAAGTGGTTTTTCAACACTAACACAAGTGCGAAAAGTGGTTTTTCCATGCTAATACAAGTGCAAAACTGGTTTCCTGCACTAACACAAGTGCGAAAGTGCTTTCCTGCACCAACACAAGTGCAAAAAGTGGTTTTTCAACACTAACACAAGTGCAAAAAGTGGTTTTTCAACACTAACACAAGTGCGAAAAGTGTTTTTTCCACACTAATACAAGTGCAAAAGTGGTTTCCTGCACCAACACAAGTGCGAAAAGTGGTTTTTCAACGCTAATACAAGTGCGAAAAGTGGTTTTTCAACACTAACACAAGTGCGAAAAGTGGTTTTTCAACACTAACACAAGTGCGAAAAGTCGTTTTTCCACACTAATACAATTGCAAAAGTGGTTTTCTGCACCAACACAAGTGCAAAAAGTGGTTTTTCAACACTAACACAAGTGCGAAAAGTGGTTTTTCAACACTATCACAAGTGCAAAAAGTGTTTTTTCCACACTAATACAAGTGCAAAAGTGGTTTCCTGCACCAACACAAGTGCGAAAAGTGGTTTTTCAACACTAACACAAGTGCGAAAAGTGGTTTTTCAACACTAACACAAGTCCGAAAAGTGGTTTTTCCACACTAATACAAGTGCAAAAGTGGTTTCCTGCACCAACATAAGTGCGAAAAGTGTTTTTTCAACACTAACACAAGTGCAAAAAGTGGTTTTTCAACATTATCACAAGTGCAAAAAGGGTTTTTCCACACTAATACAGGTGCAAAAGTGGTTTCCTGCACCAACACAAGTGCGAAAAGTGGTTTTTCAACACTAACACAAGTGCGAAAAGTGGTTTTTCAACACTATCACAAGTGCAAAAAGTGTTTTTTCCACACTAATACAAGTGCAAAAGTGGTTTCCTGCACCAACACAAGTGCGAAAAGTGTTTTTTCAACACTAACACAAGTGCGAAAAGTGGTTTTTTTATCACTAACACTAGTGCGAAAAGTGGTTTTTCAACACTAACACAAGTGCGAAAAGTGGTTTTTCCACACTAATACAAGTGCAAAAGTGGTTTCCTGCACCAACACAAGTGCGAAAAGTGGTTTTTCAACACTAACACAAGTGCGAAAAGTGGTTTTTCAACACTATCACAAGTGCGAAAAGTGTTTTTTGTGCAAAAAGTCTTTTTTCCACTCTAATACAAGTGCAAAAGTGGGTTCCTGCACCAACACAAGTGCGAAAAGTGGTTTTTCAACACTAACACAGGTGCGAAAAGTGGTTTTTCAACACTAACACAAGTGCGAAAAGTGGTTTTTCCACACTAATACAAGTGCAAAAGTGGTTTCCTGCACCAACACAAGTGCGAAAAGTGGTTTTTCAACACTAACACAAGTGCGAAAAGTCGTTTTTCAACACTATCACAAGTGCAAAAAGTGTTTTTTCCACACTAATACAAGTGCAAAAGTGGTTTCCTGCACCAACACAAGTGCGAAAAGTGGTATTTCAACACTAACACAAGTGCGAAAAGTGGTTTTTCAACACTATCACAAGTGCAAAAAGTGTTTTTTCCACACTAATACAAGTGCAAAAGTGGTTTCCTGCACCAACACAAGTGCGAAAAGTGGTTTTTCAACACTAACACAAGTGCGAAAAGTGGTTCTTCAACACTAACACAAGTGCGAAAAGTGTTTTTTCCACACTAATACAAGTGCAAAAGTGGTTTCCTGCACCAACACAAGTGCGAAAAGTGGTTTTTCCACACTAATACAAGTGCAAAAGTGGTTTCCTGCACCAACACAAGTGCGAAAAGTGGTTTTTCAACACTAACACAAGTGCGAAAAGTGGTTTTTCGACACTAACACAAGTGCGAAAAGTGGTTTTTCAACACTAACACAAGTGCGAAAGTGGTTTCCTGCACTAATACAAGTGCAAAAGTGGTTTCCTGCACCAACACAAGTGCGAAAAGTGGTTTTTCAACACTAACACAAGTGCGAAAAGTGGTTTTTCAACACTATCACAAGTGTAAAAAGTGTTTTTTCCACACTAATACAAGTGCAAAAGTGGTTTCCTGCACCAACACAAGTGCGAAAAGTGGTTTTTCAACACTAACACAAGTGCGAAAAGTGGTTTTTCAACACTAACACAAGTGCGAAAAGTGGTTTTTCCACACTAATACAAGTGCAAAAGTGGTTTCCTGCACCAACACAAGTGCGAAAAGTGGTTTTTCAACACTAACACAAGTGCGAAAAGTGGTTTTTCAACACTATCACAAGTGCGAAAAGTGTTTTTTCCACACTAATACAAGTGCAAAAGTGGTTTCCTGCACCAACACAAGTGCGAAAAGTGGTTTTTCAACACTAACACAAGTGCGAAAAGTGGTTTTTCAACACTAACACAACTGCGAAAAGTGGTTTTTCAACACTATCACAAGTGCAAAAAGTGTTTTTTCCACACTAATACAAGTGCAAAAGTGGTTTCCTGCACCAACACAAGTGCGAAAAGTGGTTTTTCAACACTAACACAAGTGCGAAAAGTGGTTTTTCAACACTAACACAAGTGCGAAAAGTGGTTTTTGCACACTAATACAAGTGCAAAAGTGGTTTCCTGCACCAACACAAGTGCGAAAAGTGGTTTTTCAACACTAACACAAGTGCGAAAAGTGGTTTTTCCACACTATCACAAGTGCAAAAAGTGTTTTTTCCACACTAATACAAGTGCAAAAGTGGTTTCCTGCACCAACACAAGTGCGAAAAGTGGTTTTTCAACACTAACACAAGTGCGAAAAGTGGTTTTTCAACACTAACACAAGTGCGAAAAGTGTTTTTCCACACTAATACAAGTGCAAAAGTGGTTTCCTGCACCAACACAAGTGCGAAAAGTGGTTTTTCAACACTAACACAAGTGCGAAAAGTCGTTTTTCAACACTATCACAAGTGCAAAAAGTGTTTTTTCCACACTAATACAAGTGCAAAAGTGGTTTCCTGCACCAACACAAGTGCGAAAAGTGGTATTTCAACACTAACACAAGTGCGAAAAGTGGTTTTTCAACACTATCACAAGTGCAAAAAGTGTTTTTTCCACACTAATACAAGTGCAAAAGTGGTTTCCTGCACCAACACAAGTGCGAAAAGTGGTTTTTCAACACTAACACAAGTGCGAAAAGTGGTTCTTCAACACTAACACAAGTGCGAAAAGTGTTTTTTCCACACTAATACAAGTGCAAAAGTGGTTTCCTGCACCAACACAAGTGCGAAAAGTGTTTTTTCAACACTAACACAAGTGCGAAAAGTGGTTTTTTTATCACTAACACTAGTGCGAAAAGTGGTTTTTCAACACTAACACAAGTGCGAAAAGTGGTTTTTCCACACTAATACAAGTGCAAAAGTGGTTTCCTGCACCAACACAAGTGCGAAAAGTGGTTTTTCAACACTAACACAAGTGCGAAAAGTGGTTTTTCAACACTATCACAAGTGCGAAAAGTGTTTTTTGTGCAAAAAGTGTTTTTTCCACTCTAATACAAGTGCAAAAGTGGGTTCCTGCACCAACACAAGTGCGAAAAGTGGTTTTTCAACACTAACACAGGTGCGAAAAGTGGTTTTTCAACACTAACACAAGTGCGAAAAGTGGTTTTTCCACACTAATACAAGTGCAAAAGTGGTTTCCTGCACCAACACAAGTGCGAAAAGTGGTTTTTCAACACTAACACAAGTGCGAAAAGTCGTTTTTCAACACTATCACAAGTGCAAAAAGTGTTTTTTCCACACTAATACAAGTGCAAAAGTGGTTTCCTGCACCAACACAAGTGCGAAAAGTGGTATTTCAACACTAACACAAGTGCGAAAAGTGGTTTTTCAACACTAACACAAGTGCGAAAAGTGGTTTTTCAACACTAACACAAGTGCGAAAAGTGGTTTTTGCACACTAATACAAGTGCAAAAGTGGTTTCCTGCACCAACACAAGTGCGAAAAGTGGTTTTTCAACACTAACACAAGTGCGAAAAGTGGTTTTTCCACACTATCACAAGTGCAAAAAGTGTTTTTTCCACACTAATACAAGTGCAAAAGTGGTTTCCTGCACCAACACAAGTGCGAAAAGTGGTTTTTCAACACCAACACAAGTGCGAAAAGTGGTTTTTCAACACTAACACAAGTGCGAAAAGTGTTTTTCCACACTAATACAAGTGCAAAAGTGGTTTCCTGCACCAACACAAGTGCGAAAAGTGGTTTTTCAACACTAACACAAGTGCGAAAAGTCGTTTTTCAACACTATCACAAGTGCAAAAAGTGTTTTTTCCACACTAATACAAGTGCAAAAGTGGTTTCCTGCACCAACACAAGTGCGAAAAGTGGTATTTCAACACTAACACAAGTGCGAAAAGTGGTTTTTCAACACTATCACAAGTGCAAAAAGTGTTTTTTCCACACTAATACAAGTGCAAAAGTGGTTTCCTGCACCAACACAAGTGCGAAAAGTGGTTTTTCAACACTAACACAAGTGCGAAAAGTGGTTCTTCAACACTAACACAAGTGCGAAAAGTGTTTTTTCCACACTAATACAAGTGCAAAAGTGGTTTCCTGCACCAACACAAGTGCGAAAAGTGTTTTTTCAACACTAACACAAGTGCGAAAAGTGGTTTTTTTATCACTAACACTAGTGCGAAAAGTGGTTTTTCAACACTAACACAAGTGCGAAAAGTGGTTTTTCCACACTAATACAAGTGCAAAAGTGGTTTCCTGCACCAACACAAGTGCGAAAAGTGGTTTTTCAACACTAACACAAGTGCGAAAAGTGGTTTTTCAACACTATCACAAGTGCGAAAAGTGTTTTTTGTGCAAAAAGTGTTTTTTCCACTCTAATACAAGTGCAAAAGTGGGTTCCTGCACCAACACAAGTGCGAAAAGTGGTTTTTCAACACTAACACAGGTGCGAAAAGTGGTTTTTCAACACTAACACAAGTGCGAAAAGTGGTTTTTCCACACTAATACAAGTGCAAAAGTGGTTTCCTGCACCAACACAAGTGCGAAAAGTGGTTTTTTCAACACTAACACAAGTGCGAAAAGTCGTTTTTCAACACTATCACAAGTGCAAAAAGTGTTTTTTCCACACTAATACAAGTGCAAAAGTGGTTTCCTGCACCAACACAAGTGCGAAAAGTGGTATTTCAACACTAACACAAGTGCGAAAAGTGGTTTTTCAACACTATCACAAGTGCAAAAAGTGTTTTTTCCACACTAATACAAGTGCAAAAGTGGTTTCCTGCACCAACACAAGTGCGAAAAGTGGTTTTTCAACACTAACACAAGTGCGAAAAGTGGTTCTTCAACACTAACACAAGTGCGAAAAGTGTTTTTTCCACACTAATACAAGTGCAAAAGTGGTTTCCTGCACCAACACAAGTGCGAAAAGTGGTTTTTTCCACACTAATACAAGTGCAAAAGTGGTTTCCTGCACCAACACAAGTGCGAAAAGTGGTTTTTCAACACTAACACAAGTGCGAAAAGTGGTTTTTCGACACTAACACAAGTGCGAAAAGTGGTTTTTCAACACTAACACAAGTGCGAAAGTGGTTTCCTGCACTAATACAAGTGCAAAAGTGGTTTCCTGCACCAACACAAGTGCGAAAAGTGGTTTTTCAACACTAACACAAGTGCGAAAAGTGGTTTTTCAACACTATCACAAGTGTAAAAAGTGTTTTTTCCACACTAATACAAGTGCAAAAGTGGTTTCCTGCACCAACACAAGTGCGAAAAGTGGTTTTTCAACACTAACACAAGTGCGAAAAGTGGTTTTTCAACACTAACACAAGTGCGAAAAGTGGTTTTTCCACACTAATACAAGTGCAAAAGTGGTTTCCTGCACCAACACAAGTGCGAAAAGTGGTTTTTCAACACTAACACAAGTGCGAAAAGTGGTTTTTCAACACTATCACAAGTGCGAAAAGTGTTTTTTCCACACTAATACAAGTGCAAAAGTGGTTTCCTGCACCAACACAAGTGCGAAAAGTGGTTTTTCAACACTAACACAAGTGCGAAAAGTGGTTTTTCAACACTAACACAACTGCGAAAAGTGGTTTTTCAACACTATCACAAGTGCAAAAAGTGTTTTTTCCACACTAATACAAGTGCAAAAGTGGTTTCCTGCACCAACACAAGTGCGAAAAGTGGTTTTTCAACACTAACACAAGTGCGAAAAGTGGTTTTTCAACACTAACACAAGTGCGAAAAGTGGTTTTTGCACACTAATACAAGTGCAAAAGTGGTTTCCTGCACCAACACAAGTGCGAAAAGTGGTTTTTCAACACTAACACAAGTGCGAAAAGTGGTTTTTCCACAATATCACAAGTGCAAAAAGTGTTTTTTCCACACTAATACAAGTGCAAAAGTTGTTTCCTGCACCAACACAAGTGCGAAAAGTGGTTTTTCAACACTAACACAAGTGCGAAAAGTGGTTTTTCAACACTAACACAAGTGCGAAAAGTGTTTTTCCACACTAATACAAGTGCAAAAGTGGTTTCCTGCACCAACACAAGTGTGAAAAGTGGTTTTTCAACACTAACACAAGTGCGAAAAGTGGTTTTTCAACACTAACACAAGTGCGAAAAGTGTTTTTTCCACACTAATACAAGTGCAAAAGTGGTTTCCTGCACCAACACAAGGGCGAAAAGTGGTTTTTCAACACTAACACAAGTGTGAAAAGTGGTTTTTCAACACTAACACAAGTGCGAAAAGTGGTTTTTCCACACTAATACAAGTGCAAAAGTGGTTTCCTGCACCAACACAAGTGCGAAAAGTGGTTTTTCAACACTAACACAAGTGCGAAAAGTGGTTTTTCAACACTAACACAAGTGCGAAAAGTGGTTTTTCCACACTAATACAAGTGCAAAAGTGGTTTCCTGCACCAACACAAGTGCGAAAAGTGGTTTTTCAACACTAACACATGTGCGAAAAGTGGTTTTTCAACACTATCACAAGTGCAAAAAGTGTTTTTTCCACACTAATACAAGTGCAAAAGTGGTTTCCTGCACGAACACAAGTGCGAAAAGTGGTTTTTCAACACTAACACAAGTGCGAAAAGTGTTTTTTCAACACTAACACAAGTGCGAAAAGTGGTTTTTCAACACTATCACAAGTGCAAAAAGTGTTTTTTCCACTCTAATACAAGTGCAAAAGTGGGTTCCTGCACCAACACAAGTGCGAAAAGTGGTTTTTCAACACTAACACAGGTGCGAAAAGTGGTTTTTCAACACTAACACAAGTGCGAAAAGTGGTTTTCCACACTAATACAAGTGCAAAAGTGGTTTCCTGCACCAACACAAGTGCGAAAAGTGGTTTTTCAACACTAACACAAGTGCGAAAAGTGGTTTTTCAACACTAACACAAGTGCGAAAAGTGGTTTTTCCACCCTAATACAAGTGCAAAAGTGGTTTCCTGCACCAACACAAGTGCGAAAAGTGGTTTTTCAACACTAACACAAGTGCGAAAAGTGGTTTTTCAACACTAACGCAAGTGCAAAAAGTGTTTTTTCCACACTAATACAAGTGCAAAAGTGGTTTCCTGCACCAACACAAGTGCGAAAAGTGGTTTTTCAACACTAACACAAGTGCGAAAAGTGTTTTTTCAACACTAACACAAGTGCGAAAAGTGGTTTTTCAACATTATCACAATTGCAAAAAGGGTTTTTCCACACTAATACAGGTGCAAAAGTGGTTTCCTGCACCAACACAAGTGCGAAAAGTGGTTTTTCAACACTAACACAAGTGCGAAAAGTGGTTTTTCAACACTATCACAAGTGCAAAAAGTGTTTTTTCCACACTAATACAAGTGCAAAAGTGGTTTCCTGCACCAACACAAGTGCGAAAAGTGTTTTTTCAACACTAACACAAGTGCGAAAAGTGGTTTTTTATCACTAACACTAGTGCGAAAAGTGGTTTTTCAACACTAACACAAGTGCGAAAAGTGGTTTTTCCACACTAATACAAGTGCAAAAGTGGTTTCCTGCACCAACACAAGTGCGAAAAGTGGTTTTTCAACACTAACACAAGTGCGAAAAGTGGTTTTTCAACACTATCACAAGTGCGAAAAGTGTTTTTTGTGCAAAAAGTGTTTTTTCCACTCTAATACAAGTGCAAAAGTGGGTTCCTGCACCAACACAAGTGCGAAAAGTGGTTTTTCAACACTAACACAGGTGCGAAAAGTGGTTTTTCAACACTAACACAAGTGCGAAAAGTGGTTTTTCCACACTAATACAAGTGCAAAAGTGGTTTCCTGCACCAACACAAGTGCGAAAAGTGGTTTTTCAACACTAACACAAGTGCGAAAAGTCGTTTTTCAACAATATCACAAGTGCAAAAAGTGTTTTTTCCACACTAATACAAGTGCAAAAGTGGTTTCCTGCACCAACACAAGTGCGAAAAGTGGTATTTCAACACTAACACAAGTGCGAAAAGTGGTTTTTCAACACTATCACAAGTGCAAAAAGTGTTTTTTCCACACTAATACAAGTGCAAAAGTGGTTTCCTGCACCAACACAAGTGCGAAAAGTGGTTTTTCAACACTAACACAAGTGCGAAAAGTGGTTCTTCAACACTAACACAAGTGCGAAAAGTGTTTTTTCCACACTAATACAAGTGCAAAAGTGGTTTCCTGCACCAACACAAGTGCGAAAAGTGGTTTTTCCACACTAATACAAGTGCAAAAGTGGTTTCCTGCACCAACACAAGTGCGAAAAGTGGTTTTTCAACACTAACACAAGTGCGAAAAGTGGTTTTTCGACACTAACACAAGTGCGAAAAGTGGTTTTTCAACACTAACACAAGTGCAAAAGTGGTTTCCTGCACTAATACAAGTGCAAAAGTGGTTTCCTGCACCAACACAAGTGCGAAAAGTGGTTTTTCAACACTAACACAAGTGCGAAAAGTGGTTTTTCAACACTATCACAAGTGTAAAAAGTGTTTTTTCCACACTAATACAAGTGCAAAAGTGGTTTCCTGCACCAACACAAGTGCGCAAAGTGGTTTTTCAACACTAACACAAGTGCGAAAAGTGGTTTTTCAACACTAACACAAGTGCGAAAAGTGGTTTTTCAACACTAACACAAGTGCGAAAAGTGGTTTTTCCACACTAATACAAGTGCAAAAGTGGTTTCCTGCACCAACACAAGTGCGAAAAGTGGTTTTTCAACACTAACACAAGTGCGAAAAGTGGTTTTTCAACACTATCACAAGTGCGAAAAGTGTTTTTTCCACACTAATACAAGTGCAAAAGTGGTTTCCTGCACCAACACAAGTGCGAAAAGTGGTTTTTCAACACTAACACAAGTGCGAAAAGTGGTTTTTCAACACTAACACAACTGCGAAAAGTGGTTTTTCAACACTATCACAAGTGCAAAAAGTGTTTTTTCCACACTAATACAAGTGCAAAAGTGGTTTCCTGCACCAACACAAGTGCGAAAAGTGGTTTTTCAACACTAACACAAGTGCGAAAAGTGGTTTTCAACACTAACACAAGTGCGAAAAGTGGTTTTTGCACACTAATACAAGTGCAAAAGTGGTTTCCTGCACCAACACAAGTGCGAAAAGTGGTTTTTCAACACTAACACAAGTGCGAAAAGTGGTTTTTCCACACTATCACAAGTGCAAAAAGTGTTTTTTCCACACTAATACAAGTGCAAAAGTGGTTTCCTGCACCAACACAAGTGCGAAAAGTGGTTTTTCAACACTAACACAAGTGCGAAAAGTGGTTTTTCAACACTAACACAAGTGCGAAAAGTGTTTTTCCACACTAATACAAGTGCAAAAGTGGTTTCCTGCACCAACACAAGTGTGAAAAGTGGTTTTTCAACACTAACACAAGTGCGAAAAGTGGTTTTTCAACACTAACACAAGTGCGAAAAGTGTTTTTTCCACACTAATACAAGTGCAAAAGTGGTTTCCTGCACCAACACAAGAGCGAAAAGTGGTTTTTCAACACTAACACAAGTGTGAAAAGTGGTTTTTCAACACTAACACAAGTGCGAAAAGTGGTTTTTCCACACTAATACAAGTGCAAAAGTGGTTTCCTGCACCAACACAAGTGCGAAAAGTGGTTTTTCAACACTAACACAAGTGCGAAAAGTGGTTTTTCAACACTAACACAAGTGCGAAAAGTGGTTTTTCCACACTAATACAAGTGCAAAAGTGGTTTCCTGCACCAACACAAGTGCGAAAAGTGGTTTTTCAACACTAACACATGTGCGAAAAGTGGTTTTTCAACACTATCACAAGTGCGAAAAGTGTTTTTTCCACACTAATACAAGTGCAAAAGTGGTTTCCTGCACGAACACAAGTGCGAAAAGTGGTTTTTCAACACTAACACAAGTGCGAAAAGTGTTTTTTCAACACTAACACAAGTGCGAAAAGTGGTTTTTCAACACTATCACAAGTGCAAAAAGTGTTTTTTCCACTCTAATACAAGTGCAAAAGTGGGTTCCTGCACCAACACAAGTGCGAAAAGTGGTTTTTCAACACTAACACAGGTGCGAAAAGTGGTTTTTCAACACTAACACAAGTGCGAAAAGTGGTTTTCCACACTAATACAAGTGCAAAAGTGGTTTCCTGCACCAACACAAGTGCGAAAAGTGGTTTTTCAACACTAACACAAGTGCGAAAAGTGGTTTTTCAACACTAACACAAGTGCGAAAAGTGGTGTTTTTCCACACTAATACAAGTGCAAAAGTGGTTTCCTGCACCAACACAAGTGCGAAAAGTGGTTTTTCAACACTAACACAAGTGCGAAAAGTGGTTTTTCAACACTAACGCAAGTGCAAAAAGTGTTTTTTCCACACTAATACAAGTGCAAAAGTGGTTTCCTGCACCAACACAAGTGCGAAAAGTGGTTTTTCAACACTAACACAAGTGCGAAAAGTGGTTTTTCAACACTAACACAAGTGCGAAAAGTAGTTTTTCAACACTAACACAAGTGCGAAAAGTGGTTTTTCCACACTAATACAAGTGCAAAAGTGGTTTCCTGCACCAACACAAGTGCGAAAAGTGGTTTTTCAACACTAACACAAGTGCGAAAAGTGGTTTTTCAACACTAACACAAGTGCGAAAAGTGGTTTTTCAACACTAACACAAGTGCGAAAAGTGGTTTTTCCACACTAATACAAGTGCAAAAGTGGTTTCCTGCACCAACACAAGTGCGAAAAGTGGTTTTTCAACACTAACACAAGTGCGAAAAGTGGTTTTTCAACACTAACGCAAGTGCGAAAAGTGTTTTTTCCACACTAATACAAGTGCAAAAGTGGTTTCCTGCACCAACACAAGTGCGAAAAGTCGTTTTTCAACACTAACACAAGTGCGAAAAGTGGTTTTTCAACACTAACACAAGTGCGAAAAGTGGTTTTTCAACACTAACACAAGTGCGAAAAGTGGTTTTTCCACTCTAATACAAGTGCAAAAGTGGGTTCCTGCACCAACACAAGTGCGAAAAGTGGTTTTTCAACACTAACACAGGTGCGAAAAGTGGTTTTTCAACACTAACACAAGTGCGAAAAGTGGTTTTTCCACACTAATACAAGTGCAAAAGTGGTTTCCTGCACCAACACAAGTGCGAAAAGTGGTTTTTCAACACTAACACAAGTGCGAAAAGTGGTTTTTCAACACTAACACAAGTGCGAAAAGTGGTTTTTCCACACTAATACAAGTGCAAAAGTGGTTTCCTGCACCAACACAAGTGCGAAAAGTGGTTTTTCAACACTAACACAAGTGCGAAAAGTGGTTTTTCAACACTAACGCAAGTGCAAAAAGTGTTTTTTCCACACTAATACAAGTGCAAAAGTGGTTTCCTGCACCAACACAAGTGCGAAAAGTGGTTTTTCAACACTAACACAAGTGCGAAAAGTGGTTTTTCAACACTAACACAAGTGCGAAAAGTAGTTTTTCAACACTAACACAAGTGCGAAAAGTGGTTTTTCCACACTAATACAAGTGCAAAAGTGGTTTCCTGCACCAACACAAGTGCAAAAAGTGGTTTTTCAACACTAACACAAAGTGCGAAAAGTGGTTTTTCAACACTATCACAAGTGCGAAAAGTGTTTTTTCCACACTAATACAAGTGCAAAAGTGGTTTCCTGCACCAACACAAGTGCGAAAAGTGGTTTTTCAACACTAACAAAAGTGCGAAAAGTGGTTTTTCCACTCTAATACAAGTGCAAAAGTGGGTTCCTGCACCAACACAAGTGCGAAAAGTGGTTTTTCAACACTAACACAGGTGCGAAAAGTGGATTTTCAACACTAACACAAGTGCGAAAAGTGGTTTTCCACACTAATACAAGTGCAAAAGTGGTTTCCTGCACCAACACAAGTGCGAAAAGTGGTTTTTCAACACGAACACAAGTGCGAAAAGTGGTTTTTCAACACTAACACAAGTGCGAAAAGTGGTTTTTCCACACTAATACAAGTGCAAAAGTGGTTTCCTGCACCAACACAAGTGCGAAAAGTGGTTTTTCAACACTAACACAAGTGCGAAAAGTGGTTTTTCAACACTATCACAAGTGCAAAAAGTGTTTTTTCCACACTAACACAAATGCAAAAAGTGGTTTTTCAACACTAACACAAGTGCGAAAAGTGGTTTTTCCACGCTAATACAAGTGCAAAACTGGTTTCCTGCACTAACACAAGTGCGAAAGTGCTTTCCTGCACCAACACAAGTGCGAAAAGTGGTTTTTCAACACTAACACAAGTGCAAAAAGTGGTTTTTCAACACTAACACAAGTGCGAAAAGTGTTTTTTCCACACTAATACAAGTGCAAAAGTGGTTTCCTGCACCAACACAAGTGCGAAAAGTGGTTTTTCAACACTAATACAAGTGCGAAAAGTGGTTTTTCAACACTAACACAAGTGCGAAAAGTGGTTTTTCAATACTAACACAAGTGCGAAAAGTCGTTTTTCCACAATAATACAATTGCAAAAGTGGTTTTCTGCACCAACACAAGTGCAAAAAGTGGTTTTTCAACACTAACACAAGTGCGAAAAGTGGTTTTTCAACACTATCACAAGTGCAAAAAGTGTTTTTTCCACACTAATACAAGTGCAAAAGTGGTTTCCTGCACCAACACAAGTGCGAAAAGTGGTTTTTCAACACTAACACAAGTGCGAAAAGTGGTTTTTCAACACTAACACAAGTCCGAAAAGTGGTTTTTCCACACTAATACAAGTGCAAAAGTGGTTTCCTGCACCAACATAAGTGCGAAAAGTGTTTTTTCAACACTAACACAAGTGCGAAAAGTGGTTTTTCAACATTATCACAAGTGCAAAAAGGGTTTTTCCACACTAATACAGGTGCAAAAGTGGTTTCCTGCACCAACACAAGTGCGAAAAGTGGTTTTTCAACACTAACACAAGTGCGAAAAGTGGTTTTTCAACACTATCACAAGTGCAAAAAGTGTTTTTTCCACACTAATACAAGTGCAAAAGTGGTTTCCTGCACCAACACAAGTGCGAAAAGTGTTTTTTCAACACTAACACAAGTGCGAAAAGTGGTTTTTTTATCACTAACACTAGTGCGAAAAGTGGTTTTTCAACACTAACACAAGTGCGAAAAGTGGTTTTTCCACACTAATACAAGTGCAAAAGTGGTTTCCTTCACCAACACAAGTGCGAAAAGTGGTTTTTCAACACTAACACAAGTGCGAAAAGTGGTTTTTCAACACTATCACAAGTGCGAAAAGTGTTTTTTCCACACTAATACAAGTGCAAAAGTGGTTTCCTGCACCAACACAAGTGCGAAAAGTGGTTTTTCAACACTAACAAAAGTGCGAAAAGTGGTTTTTCCACTCTAATACAAGTGCAAAAGTGGGTTCCTGCACCAACACAAGTGCGAAAAGTGGTTTTTCAACACTAACACAGGTGCGAAAAGTGGTTTTTCAACACTAACACAAGTGCGAAAAGTGGTTTTCCACACTAATACAAGTGCAAAAGTGGTTTCCTGCACCAACACAAGTGCGAAAAGTGGTTTTTCAACACGAACACAAGTGCGAAAAGTGGTTTTTCAACACTAACACAAGTGCGAAAAGTGGTTTTTCCACACTAATACAAGTGCAAAAGTGGTTTCCTGCACCAACACAAGTGCGAAAAGTGGTTTTTCAACACTAACACAAGTGCGAAAAGTGGTTTTTCAACACTATCACAAGTGCAAAAAGTGTTTTTTCCACACTAACACAAATGCAAAAAGTGGTTTTTCAACACTAACACAAGTGCGAAAAGTGGTTTTTCCACGCTAATACAAGTGCAAAACTGGTTTCCTGCACTAACACAAGTGCGAAAGTGCTTTCCTGCACCAACACAAGTGCGAAAAGTGGTTTTTCAACACTAACACAAGTGCAAAAAGTGGTTTTTCAACACTAACACAAGTGCGAAAAGTGTTTTTTCCACACTAATACAAGTGCAAAAGTGGTTTCCTGCACCAACACAAGTGCGAAAAGTGGTTTTTCAACACTAATACAAGTGCGAAAAGTGGTTTTTCAACACTAACACAAGTGCGAAAAGTGGTTTTTCAACACTAACACAAGTGCGAAAAGTCGTTTTTCCACACTAATACAATTGCAAAAGTGGTTTTCTGCACCAACACAAGTGCAAAAAGTGGTTTTTCAACACTAACACAAGTGCGAAAAGTGGTTTTTCAACACTATCACAAGTGCAAAAAGTGTTTTTTCCACACTAATACAAGTGCAAAAGTGGTTTCCTGCACCAACACAAGTGCGAAAAGTGGTTTTTCAACACTAACACAAGTGCGAAAAGTGGTTTTTCAACACTAACACAAGTCCAAAAAGTGGTTTTTCCACACTAATACAAGTGCAAAAGTGGTTTCCTGCACCAACATAAGTGCGAAAAGTGTTTTTTCAACACTAACACAAGTGCGAAAAGTGGTTTTTCAACATTATCACAAGTGCAAAAAGGGTTTTTCCACACTAATACAGGTGCAAAAGTGGTTTCCTGCACCAACACAAGTGCGAAAAGTGGTTTTTCAACACTAACACAAGTGCGAAAAGTGGTTTTTCAACACTATCACAAGTGCAAAAAGTGTTTTTTCCACACTAATACAAGTGCAAAAGTGGTTTCCTGCACCAACACAAGTGCGAAAAGTGTTTTTTCAACACTAACACAAGTTCGAAAAGTGGTTTTTTATCACTAACACTAGTGCGAAAAGTGGTTTTTCAACACTAACACAAGTGCGAAAAGTGGTTTTTCCACACTAATACAAGTGCAAAAGTGGTTTCCTGCACCAACACAAGTGCGAAAAGTGGTTTTTCAACACTAACACAAGTGCGAAAAGTGGTTTTTCAACACTATCACAAGTGCGAAAAGTGTTTTTTGTGCAAAAAGTGTTTTTTCCACTCTAATACAAGTGCAAAAGTGGGTTCCTGCACCAACACAAGTGCGAAAAGTGGTTTTTCAACACTAACACAGGTGCGAAAAGTGGTTTTTCAACACTAACACAAGTGCGAAAAGTGGTTTTTCCACACTAATACAAGTGCAAAAGTGGTTTCCTGCACCAACACAAGTGCGAAAAGTGGTTTTTCAACACTAACACAAGTGCGAAAAGTCGTTTTTCAACACTATCACAAGTGCAAAAAGTGTTTTTTCCACACTAATACAAGTGCAAAAGTGGTTTCCTGCACCAACACAAGTGCGAAAAGTGGTATTTCAACACTAACACAAGTGCGAAAAGTGGTTTTTCAACACTATCACAAGTGCAAAAAGTGTTTTTTCCACACTAATACAAGTGCAAAAGTGGTTTCCTGCACCAACACAAGTGCGAAAAGTGGTTTTTCAACACTAACACAAGTGCGAAAAGTGGTTCTTCAACACTAACACAAGTGCGAAAAGTGTTTTTTCCACACTAATACAAGTGCAAAAGTGGTTTCCTGCACCAACACAAGTGCGAAAAGTGGTTTTTCCACACTAATACAAGTGCAAAAGTGGTTTCCTGCACCAACACAAGTGCGAAAAGTGGTTTTTCAACACTAACACAAGTGCGAAAAGTGGTTTTTCGACACTAACACAAGTGCGAAAAGTGGTTTTTCAACACTAACACAAGTGCGAAAGTGGTTTCCTGCACTAATACAAGTGCAAAAGTGGTTTCCTGCACCAACACAAGTGCGAAAAGTGGTTTTTCAACACTAACACAAGTGCGAAAAGTGGTTTTTCAACACTATCACAAGTGTAAAAAGTGTTTTTTCCACACTAATACAAGTGCAAAAGTGGTTTCCTGCACCAACACAAGTGCGCAAAGTGGTTTTTCAACACTAACACAAGTGCGTTAAGTGGTTTTTCAACACTAACACAAGTGCGAAAAGTGGTTTTTCAACACTAACACAAGTGCGAAAAGTGGTTTTTCCACACTAATACAAGTGCAAAAGTGGTTTCCTGCACCAACACAAGTGCGAAAAGTGGTTTTTCAACACTAACACAAGTGCGAAAAGTGGTTTTTCAACACTATCACAAGTGCGAAAAGTGTTTTTTCCACACTAATACAAGTGCAAAAGTGGTTTCCTGCACCAACACAAGTGCGAAAAGTGGTTTTTCAACACTAACACAAGTGCGAAAAGTGGTTTTTCAACACTAACACAACTGCGAAAAGTGGTTTTTCAACACTATCACAAGTGCAAAAAGTGTTTTTTCCACACTAATACAAGTGCAAAAGTGGTTTCCTGCACCAACACAAGTGCGAAAAGTGGTTTTTCAACACTAACACAAGTGCGAAAAGTGGTTTTTCAACACTAACACAAGTGCGAAAAGTGGTTTTTGCACACTTATACAAGTGCAAAAGTGGTTTCCTGCACCAACACAAGTGCGAAAAGTGGTTTTTCAACACTAACACAAGTGCGAAAAGTGGTTTTTCCACACTATCACAAGTGCAAAAAGTGTTTTTTCCACACTAATACAAGTGCAAAAGTGGTTTCCTGCACCAACACAAGTGCGAAAAGTGGTTTTTCAACACTAACACAAGTGCGAAAAGTGGTTTTTCAACACTAACACAAGTGCGAAAAGTGTTTTTCCACACTAATACAAGTGCAAAAGTGGTTTCCTGCACCAACACAAGTGTGAAAAGTGGTTTTTCAACACTAACACAAGTGCGAAAAGTGGTTTTTCAACACTAACACAAGTGCGAAAAGTGTTTTTTCCACACTAATACAAGTGCAAAAGTGGTTTCCTGCACCAACACAAGAGCGAAAAGTGGTTTTTCAACACTAACACAAGTGTGAAAAGTGGTTTTTCAACACTAACACAAGTGCGAAAAGTGGTTTTTCCACACTAATACAAGTGCAAAAGTGGTTTCCTGCACCAACACAAGTGCGAAAAGTGGTTTTTCAACACTAACACAAGTGCGAAAAGTGGTTTTTCAACACTAACACAAGTGCGAAAAGTGGTTTTTCCACACTAATACAAGTGCAAAAGTGGTTTCCTGCACCAACACAAGTGCGAAAAGTGGTTTTTCAACACTAACACAAGTGCGAAAAGTGGTTTTTCAACACTAACACAACTGCGAAAAGTGGTTTTTCAACACTATCACAAGTGCAAAAAGTGTTTTTTCCACACTAATACAAGTGCAAAAGTGGTTTCCTGCACCAACACAAGTGCGAAAAGTGGTTTTTCAACACTAACACAAGTGCGAAAAGTGGTTTTTCAACACTAACACAAGTGCGAAAAGTGGTTTTTGCACACTAATACAAGTGCAAAAGTGGTTTCCTGCACCAACACAAGTGCGAAAAGTGGTTTTTCAACACTAACACAAGTGCGAAAAGTGGTTTTTCCACACTATCACAAGTGCAAAAAGTGTTTTTTCCACACTAATACAAGTGCAAAAGTGGTTTCCTGCACCAACACAAGTGCGAAAAGTGGTTTTTCAACACTAACACAAGTGCGAAAAGTGGTTTTACAACACTAACACAAGTGCGAAAAGTGTTTTTCCACACTAATACAAGTGCAAAAGTGGTTTCCTGCACCAACACAAGTGTGAAAAGTGGTTTTTCAACACTAACACAAGTGCGAAAAGTGGTTTTTCAACACTATCACAAGTGCGAAAAGTGTTTTTTCCACACTAATACAAGTGCAAAAGTGGTTTCCTGCACCAACACAAGTGCGAAAAGTGGTTTTTCAACACTAACAAAAGTGCGAAAAGTGGTTTTTCCACTCTAATACAAGTGCAAAAGTGGGTTCCTGCACCAACACAAGTGCGAAAAGTGGTTTTTCAACACTAACACAGGTGCGAAAAGTGGTTTTTCAACACTAACACAAGTGCGAAAAGTGGTTTTCCACACTAATACAAGTGCAAAAGTGGTTTCCTGCACCAACACAAGTGCGAAAAGTGGTTTTTCAACACGAACACAAGTGCGAAAAGTGGTTTTTCAACACTAACACAAGTGCGAAAAGTGGTTTTTCCACACTAATACAAGTGCAAAAGTGGTTTCCTGCACCAACACAAGTGCGAAAAGTGGTTTTTCAACACTAACACAAGTGCGAAAAGTGGTTTTTCAACACTATCACAAGTGCAAAAAGTGTTTTTTCCACACTAACACAAATGCAAAAAGTGGTTTTTCAACACTAACACAAGTGCAAAAGTGGTTTCCTGCACCAACACAAGTGCGAAAAGTGGTTTTTCAACACTAACACAAGTGCGAAAAGTGGTTTTTCAACACTAACACAAGTGCGAAAAGTGTTTTTCCACACTAATACAAGTGCAAAAGTGGTTTCCTGCACCAACACAAGTGTGAAAAGTGGTTTTTCAACACTAACACAAGTGCGAAAAGTGGTTTTTCAACACTAACACAAGTGCGAAAAGTGTTTTTTCCACACTAATACAAGTGCAAAAGTGGTTTCCTGCACCAACACAAGAGCGAAAAGTGGTTTTTCAACACTAACACAAGTGTGAAAAGTGGTTTTTCAACACTAACACAAGTGCGAAAAGTGGTTTTTCCACACTAATACAAGTGCAAAAGTGGTTTCCTGCACCAACACAAGTGCGAAAAGTGGTTTTTCAACACTAACACAAGTGCGAAAAGTGGTTTTTCAACACTAACACAAGTGCGAAAAGTGGTTTTTCCACACTAATACAAGTGCAAAAGTGGTTTCCTGCACCAACACAAGTGCGAAAAGTGGTTTTTCAACACTAACACATGTGCGAAAAGTGGTTTTTCAACACTATCACAAGTGCGAAAAGTGTTTTTTCCACACTAATACAAGTGCAAAAGTGGTTTCCTGCACGAACACAAGTGCGAAAAGTGGTTTTTCAACACTAACACAAGTGCGAAAAGTGTTTTTTCAACACTAACACAAGTGCGAAAAGTGGTTTTTCAACACTATCACAAGTGCAAAAAGTGTTTTTTCCACTCTAATACAAGTGCAAAAGTGGGTTCCTGCACCAACACAAGTGCGAAAAGTGGTTTTTCAACACTAACACAGGTGCGAAAAGTGGTTTTTCAACACTAACACAAGTGCGAAAAGTGGTTTTCCACACTAATACAAGTGCAAAAGTGGTTTCCTGCACCAACACAAGTGCGAAAAGTGGTTTTTCAACACTAACACAAGTGCGAAAAGTGGTTTTTCAACACTAACACAAGTGCGAAAAGTGGTTTTTCCACACTAATACAAGTGCAAAAGTGGTTTCCTGCACCAACACAAGTGCGAAAAGTGGTTTTTCAACACTAACACAAGTGCGAAAAGTGGTTTTTCCACACTATCACAAGTGCAAAAAGTGTTTTTTCCACACTAATACAAGTGCAAAAGTGGTTTCCTGCACCAACACAAGTGCGAAAAGTGGTTTTTCAACACTAACACAAGTGCGAAAAGTGGTTTTTCAACACTAACACAAGTGCGAAAAGTGTTTTTCCACACTAATACAAGTGCAAAAGTGGTTTCCTGCACCAACACAAGTGTGAAAAGTGGTTTTTCAACACTAACACAAGTGCGAAAAGTGGTTTTTCAACACTAACACAAGTGCGAAAAGTGTTTTTTCCACACTAATACAAGTGCAAAAGTGGTTTCCTGCACCAACACAAGAGCGAAAAGTGGTTTTTCAACACTAACACAAGTGTGAAAAGTGGTTTTTCAACACTAACACAAGTGCGAAAAGTGGTTTTTCCACACTAATACAAGTGCAAAAGTGGTTTCCTGCACCAACACAAGTGCGAAAAGTGGTTTTTCAACACTAACACAAGTGCGAAAAGTGGTTTTTCAACACTAACACAGGTGCGAAAAGTGGTTTTTCAACACTAACACAAGTGCGAAAAGTGGTTTTTCCACACTAATACAAGTGCAAAAGTGGTTTCCTGCACCAACACAAGTGCGAAAAGTGGTTTTTCAACACTAACACAAGTGCGAAAAGTCGTTTTTCAACACTATCACAAGTGCAAAAAGTGTTTTTTCCACACTAATACAAGTGCAAAAGTGGTTTCCTGCACCAACACAAGTGCGAAAAGTGGTATTTCAACACTAACACAAGTGCGAAAAGTGGTTTTTCAACACTATCACAAGTGCAAAAAGTGTTTTTTCCACACTAATACAAGTGCAAAAGTGGTTTCCTGCACCAACACAAGTGCGAAAAGTGGTTTTTCAACACTAACACAAGTGCGAAAAGTGGTTTTTCGACACTAACACAAGTGCGAAAAGTGGTTTTTCAACACTAACACAAGTGCGAAAGTGGTTTCCTGCACTAATACAAGTGCAAAAGTGGTTTCCTGCACCAACACAAGTGCGAAAAGTGGTTTTTCAACACTAACACAAGTGCGAAAAGTGGTTTTTCAACACTATCACAAGTGTAAAAAGTGTTTTTTCCACACTAATACAAGTGCAAAAGTGGTTTCCTGCACCAACACAAGTGCGCAAAGTGGTTTTTCAACACTAACACAAGTGCGAAAAGTGGTTTTTCAACACTAACACAAGTGCGAAAAGTGGTTTTTCAACACTAACACAAGTGCGAAAAGTGGTTTTTCCACACTAATACAAGTGCAAAAGTGGTTTCCTGCACCAACACAAGTGCGAAAAGTGGTTTTTCAACACTAACACAAGTGCGAAAAGTGGTTTTTCAACACTATCACAAGTGCGAAAAGTGTTTTTTCCACACTAATACAAGTGCAAAAGTGGTTTCCTGCACCAACACAAGTGCGAAAAGTGGTTTTTCAACACTAACACAAGTGCGAAAAGTGGTTTTTCAACACTAACACAACTGCGAAAAGTGGTTTTTCAACACTATCACAAGTGCAAAAAGTGTTTTTTCCACACTAATACAAGTGCAAAAGTGGTTTCCTGCACCAACACAAGTGCGAAAAGTGGTTTTTCAACACTAACACAAGTGCGAAAAGTGGTTTTTCAACACTAACACAAGTGCGAAAAGTGGTTTTTGCACACTAATACAAGTGCAAAAGTGGTTTCCTGCACCAACACAAGTGCGAAAAGTGGTTTTTCAACACTAACACAAGTGCGAAAAGTGGTTTTTCCACACTATCACAAGTGCAAAAAGTGTTTTTTCCACACTAATACAAGTGCAAAAGTGGTTTCCTGCACCAACACAAGTGCGAAAAGTGGTTTTTCAACACTAACACAAGTGCGAAAAGTGGTTTTTCAACACTAACACAAGTGCGAAAAGTGTTTTTCCACACTAATACAAGTGCAAAAGTGGTTTCCTGCACCAACACAAGTGTGAAAAGTGGTTTTTCAACACTAACACAAGTGCGAAAAGTGGTTTTTCAACACTAACACAAGTGCGAAAAGTGTTTTTTCCACACTAATACAAGTGCAAAAGTGGTTTCCTGCACCAACACAAGAGCGAAAAGTGGTTTTTCAACACTAACACAAGTGTGAAAAGTGGTTTTTCAACACTAACACAAGTGCGAAAAGTGGTTTTTCCACACTAATACAAGTGCAAAAGTGGTTTCCTGCACCAACACAAGTGCGAAAAGTGGTTTTTCAACACTAACACATGTGCGAAAAGTGGTTTTTCAACACTATCACAAGTGCGAAAAGTGTTTTTTCCACACTAATACAAGTGCAAAAGTGGTTTCCTGCACGAACACAAGTGCGAAAAGTGGTTTTTCAACACTAACACAAGTGCGAAAAGTGTTTTTTCAACACTAACACAAGTGCGAAAAGTGGTTTTTCAACACTATCACAAGTGCAAAAAGTGTTTTTTCCACTCTAATACAAGTGCAAAAGTGGGTTCCTGCACCAACACAAGTGCGAAAAGTGGTTTTTCAACACTAACACAGGTGCGAAAAGTGGTTTTTCAACACTAACACAAGTGCGAAAAGTGGTTTTCCACACTAATACAAGTGCAAAAGTGGTTTCCTGCACCAACACAAGTGCGAAAAGTGGTTTTTCAACACTAACACAAGTGCGAAAAGTGGTTTTTCAACACTAACACAAGTGCGAAAAGTGGTTTTTCCACACTAATACAAGTGCAAAAGTGGTTTCCTGCACCAACACAAGTGCGAAAAGTGGTTTTTCAACACTAACACAAGTGCGAAAAGTGGTTTTTCCACACTATCACAAGTGCAAAAAGTGTTTTTTCCACACTAATACAAGTGCAAAAGTGGTTTCCTGCACCAACACAAGTGCGAAAAGTGGTTTTTCAACACTAACACAAGTGCGAAAAGTGGTTTTTCAACACTAACACAAGTGCGAAAAGTGTTTTTCCACACTAATACAAGTGCAAAAGTGGTTTCCTGCACCAACACAAGTGTGAAAAGTGGTTTTTCAACACTAACACAAGTGCGAAAATTGGTTTTTCAACACTAACACAAGTGCGAAAAGTGTTTTTTCCACACTAATACAAGTGCAAAAGTGGTTTCCTGCACCAACACAAGAGCGAAAAGTGGTTTTTCAACACTAACACAAGTGTGAAAAGTGGTTTTTCAACATTAACACAAGTGCGAAAAGTGGTTTTTCCACACTAATACAAGTGCAAAAGTGGTTTCCTGCACCAACACAAGTGCGAAAAGTGGTTTTTCAACACTAACACAAGTGCGAAAAGTGGTTTTTCAACACTAACACAAGTGCGAAAAGTGGTTTTTCCACACTAATGCAAGTGCAAAAGTGGTTTCCTGCACCAACACAAGTGCGAAAAGTGGTTTTTCAACACTAACACATGTGCGAAAAGTGGTTTTTCAACACTATCACAAGTGCGAAAAGTGTTTTTTCCACACTAATACAAGTGCAAAAGTGGTTTCCTGCACGAACACAAGTGCGAAAAGTGGTTTTTCAACACTAACACAAGTGCGAAAAGTGTTTTTTCAACACTAACACAAGTGCGAAAAGTGGTTTTTCAACACTATCACAAGTGCAAAAAGTGTTTTTTCCACTCTAATACAAGTGCAAAAGTGGGTTCCTGCACCAACACAAGTGCGAAAAGTGGTTTTTCAACACTAACACAGGTGCGAAAAGTGGTTTTTCAACACTAACACAAGTGCGAAAAGTGGTTTTCCACACTAATACAAGTGCAAAAGTGGTTTCCTGCACCAACACAAGTGCGAAAAGTGGTTTTTCAACACTAACACAAGTGCGAAAAGTGGTTTTTCAACACTAACACAAGTGCGAAAAGTGGTTTTTCCACACTAATACAAGTGCAAAAGTGGTTTCCTGCACCAACACAAGTGCGAAAAGTGGTTTTTCAACACTAACACAAGTGCGAAAAGTGGTTTTTCAACACTAACGCAAGTGCAAAAAGTGTTTTTTCCACACTAATACAAGTGCAAAAGTGGTTTCCTGCACCAACACAAGTGCGAAAAGTGGTTTTTCAACACTAACACAAGTGCGAAAAGTGGTTTTTCAACACTAACACAAGTGCGAAAAGTAGTTTTTCAACACTAACACAAGTGCGAAAAGTGGTTTTTCCACACTAATACAAGTGCAAAAGTGGTTTCCTGCACCAACACAAGTGCGAAAAGTGGTTTTCCAACACTAACACAAGTGCGAAAAGTGGTTTTTCAACACTATCACAAGTGCGAAAAGTGTTTTTTCCACACTAATACAAGTGCAAAAGTGGTTTCCTGCACCAACACAAGTGCGAAAAGTGGTTTTTCAACACTAACAAAAGTGCGAAAAGTGGTTTTTCCACTCTAATACAAGTGCAAAAGTGGGTTCCTGCACCAACACAAGTGCGAAAAGTGGTTTTTCAACACTAACACAGGTGCGAAAAGTGGTTTTTCAACACTAACACAAGTGCGAAAAGTGGTTTTCCACACTAATACAAGTGCAAAAGTGGTTTCCTGCACCAACACAAGTGCGAAAAGTGGTTTTTCAACACTAACACAAGTGCGAAAAGTGGTTTTTCAACACTAACACAAGTGCGAAAAGTGGTTTTTCAACACTAACGCAAGTGCAAAAAGTGTTTTTTCCACACTAATACAAGTGCAAAAGTGGTTTCCTGCACCAACACAAGTGCGAAAAGTGGTTTTTCAACACTAACACAAGTGCGAAAAGTGGTTTTTCAACACTAACACAAGTGCGAAAAGTGGTTTTTCCACTCTAATACAAGTGCAAAAGTGGGTTCCTGCACCAACACAAGTGCGAAAAGTGGTTTTTCAACACTAACACAGGTGCGAAAAGTGGTTTTTCAACACTAACACAAGTGCGAAAAGTGGTTTTCCACACTAATACAAGTGCAAAAGTGGTTTCCTGCACCAACACAAGTGCGAAAAGTGGTTTTTCAACACTAACACAAGTGCGAAAAGTGGTTTTTCAACACTAACACAAGTGCGAAAAGTGGTTTTTCCACACTAATACAAGTGCAAAAGTGGTTTCCTGCACCAACACAAGTGCGAAAAGTGGTTTTTCAACACTAACACAAGTGCGAAAAGTGGTTTTTCAACACTAACGCAAGTGCAAAAAGTGTTTTTTCCACACTAATACAAGTGCAAAAGTGGTTTCCTGCACCAACACAAGTGCGAAAAGTGGTTTTTCAACACTAACACAAGTGCGAAAAGTGGTTTTTCAACACTAACACAAGTGCGAAAAGTAGTTTTTCAACACTAACACAAGTGCGAAAAGTGGTTTTTCCACACTAATACAAGTGCAAAAGTGGTTTCCTGCACCAACATAAGTGCGAAAAGTGGTTTTTCAACACTAACACAAGTGCGAAAAGTGGTTTTTCAACACTATCACAAGTGCGAAAAGTGTTTTTTCCACACTAATACAAGTGCAAAAGTGGTTTCCTGCACCAACACAAGTGCGAAAAGTGGTTTTTCAACACTAACAAAAGTGCGAAAAGTGGTTTTTCCACTCTAATACAAGTGCAAAAGTGGGTTCCTGCACCAACACAAGTGCGAAAAGTGGTTTTTCAACACTAACACAGGTGCGAAAAGTGGTTTTTCAACACTAACACAAGTGCGAAAAGTGGTTTTCCACACTAATACAAGTGCAAAAGTGGTTTCCTGCACCAACACAAGTGCGAAAAGTGGTTTTTCAACACTAACACAAGTGCGAAAAGTGGTTTTTCAACACTAACACAAGTGCGAAAAGTGGTTTTTACACACTAATACAAGTGCAAAAGTGGTTTCCTGCACCAACACAAGTGCGAAAAGTGGTTTTTCAACACTAACACAAGTGCGAAAAGTGGTTTTTCAACACTAACGCAAGTGCGAAAAGTGTTTTTTCCACACTAATACAAGTGCAAAAGTGGTTTCCTGCACCAACACAAGTGCGAAAAGTCGTTTTTCAACACTAACACAAGTGCGAAAAGTGGTTTTTCAACACTAACACAAGTGCGAAAAGTGGTTTTTCAACACTAACACAAGTGCGAAAAGTGGTTTTTCCACACTAATACAAGTGCAAAAGTGGTTTCCTGCACCAACACAAGTGCGAAAAGTGGTTTTTCAACACTAACACAAGTGCGAAAAGTGGTTTTTCAACACTATCACAAGTGCGAAAAGTGTTTTTTCCACACTAATACAAGTGCAAAAGTGGTTTCCTGCACCAACACAAGTGCGAAAAGTGGTTTTTCAACACTAACACAAGTGCGAAAAGTGGTTTTTCAACACTAACACAAGTGCGAAAAGTCGTTTTTCAACACTATCACAAGTGCAAAAAGTGTTTTTTCCACACTAATACAAGTGCAAAAGTGGTTTCCTACACCAACACAAGTGCAAAAAGTGGTTTTTCAACACTAACACAAGTGCGAAAAGTGGTTTTTCAACACTAACACAAGCGCGAAAAGTGGTTTTTCAACACTATCACAAGTGCGAAAAGTGTTTTTTCCACACTAATACAAGTGCAAAAGTGGTTTCCTGCACGAACACAAGTGCGAAAAGTGGTTTTTCAACACTAACACAAGTGCGAAAAGTGGTTTTTCAACACTAACACAAGTGCGAAAAGTGGGTTTTCAACACTATCACAAGTGCAAAAAGTGTTTTTTCCACACTAATACAAGTGCAAAAGTGGTGTCCTGCACCAACACAAGTGCGAAAAGTGGTTTTTCAACACTAACACAGGTGTGAAAAGTGGTTTTTCAACACTAACACAAGTGCGAAAAGTGGTTTTTCCACACTAATACAAGTGCAAAAGTGGTTTCCTGCACCAACACAAGTGCGAAAAGTGGTATTTCAACACTAACACAAGTGCGAAAAGTGGTATTTCAACACTATCACAAGTGCAAAAAGTGTTTTTTCCACACTAATACAAGTGCAAAAGTGGTTTCCTGCACCAACACAAGTGCGAAAAGTGGTTTTTCAACACTAACACAAGTGCGAAAAGTGGTTTTTCAACACTAACACAAGTGTGAAAGTGGTTTTTCCACACTAATACAAGTGCAAAAGTGGTTTCCTGCACCAACACAAGTGCGAAAAGTGGTTTTTCAACACTAACACAAGTGCGAAAAGTGGTTTTTCAACACTATCACAAGTGCAAAAAGTGTTTTTTCCACACTAATACAAGTGCAAAAGTGGTTTCCTGCACCAACACAAGTGCGAAAAGTGGTTCTTCAACACTAACACAAGTGCGAAAAGTGGTTTTTCAACACTAACACAAGTGCGAAAAGTGTTTTTTCCACACTAATACAAGTGCAAAAGTGGTTTCCTGCACCAACACAAGTGCGCAAAGTGGTTTTTCAACACTAACACAAGTGCGAAAAGTGGTTTTTCAACACTAACACAAGTGCGAAAAGTGGTTTTTCAACACTAACACAAGTGCGAAAAGTGGTTTTTCCACACTAATACAAGTGCAAAAGTGGTTTCCTGCACCAACACAAGTGCGAAAAGTGGTTTTTCAACACTAATACAAGTGCAAAAGTGGTTTCCTGCACCAACACAAGTGCGAAAAGTGGTTTTTCAGCACTAACACAAGTGCGAAAAGTGGTTTTTCAACACTATCACAAGTGCGAAAAGTGTTTTTTCCACACTAATACAAGTGCAAAAGTGGTTTCCTGCATGAACACAAGTGCGAAAAGTGGTTTTTCAACACTAACACAAGTGCGAAAAGTGTTTTTTCAACACTAACACAAGTGCGAAAAGTGGTTTTTCAACACTATCACAAGTGCAAAAAGTGTTTTTTCCACTCTAATACAAGTGCAAAAGTGGGTTCCTGCACCAACACAAGCGCGAAAAGTGGTTTTTCAACACTAACACAGGTGCGAAAAGTGGTTTTTCAACACTAACACAAGTGCGAAAAGTGGTTTTTCCACACTAATACAAGTGCAAAAGTGGTTTCCTGCACCAACACAAGTGCGAAAAGTGGTTTTTCAACACTAACACAAGTGCGAAAAGTGGTTTTTCAACACTATCACAAGTGCGAAAATTGTTTTTTCCACACTAATACAAGTGCAAAAGTGGTTTCCTGCACCAACACAAGTGCGAAAAGTGGTTTTTCAACACTAACACAAGTGCGAAAAGTGGTTTTTCAACACTAACACAAGTGCGAAAAGTGGTTTTTCAACACTATCACAAGTGCAAAAAGTGTTTTTTCCACACTAATACAAGTGCAAAAGTGGTTTCCTACACCAACACAAGTGCGAAAAGTGGTTTTTCAACACTAACACAAGTGCGAAAAGTGGTTTTTCAACACTAACACAAGCACGAAAAGTGGTTTTTCAACACTATCACAAGTGCGAAAAGTGTTTTTTCCACACTAATACAAGTGCAAAAGTGGTTTCCTGCACGAACACAAGTGCGAAAAGTGGTTTTTCAACACTAACACAAGTGCGAAAAGTGGTTTTTCAACACTAACACAAGTGCGAAAAGTGGGTTTTCAACACTATCACAAGTGCAAAAAGTGTTTTTTCCACACTAATACAAGTGCAAAAGTGGTGTCCTGCATCAACACAAGTGCGAAAAGTGGTTTTTCAACACTAACACAGGTGTGAAAAGTGGTTTTTCAACACTAACACAAGTGCGAAAAGTGGTTTTTCCACACTAATACAAGTGCAAAAGTGGTTTCCTGCACCAACACAAGTGCGAAAAGTGGTATTTCAACACTAACACAAGTGCGAAAAGTGCTTTTTCAACACTATCACAAGTGCAAAACGTGTTTTTTCCGCACTAATACAAGTGCAAAAGTGGTTTCCTGCACCAACACAAGTGCGAAAAGTGGTTTTTCAACACTAACACAAGTGCGAAAAGTGGTTTTTCAACACTAACACAAGTGCGAAAGTGGTTTTTCCACACTAATACAAGTGCAAAAGTGGTTTTCTGCACCAACACAAGTGCGAAACGTGGTTTTTCAACACTAACACAAGTGCGAAAAGTGGTTTTTCAACACTAACACAAGTGCGAAAAGTCGTTTTTCAACACTATCACAAGTGCAAAAAGTGTATTTTCCACACTAATACAAGTGCAAAAGTGGTTTCCTGCACCAACACAAGTGCGAAAAGTGGTATTTCAACACTAACACAAATGCGAAAAGTGGTTTTTCAACACTATCACAAGTGCAAAAAGTGTTTTTTCCACACTAATACAAGTGCAAAAGTGGTTTCCTGCACCAACACAAGTGCGAAAAGTGGTTTTTCAACACTAACACAAGTGCGAAAAGTGGTTTTTTATCACTAACACAAGTGCGAAAAGTGGTTTTTCAACACTAACACAAGTGCGAAAAGTGGTTTTTCCACACTAATACAAGTGCAAAAGTGGTTTCCTGCACCAACACAAGTGCGAAAAGTGGTTTTTCAACACTAACACAAGTGCGAAAAGTGGTTTTTCAACACTATCACAAGTGCGAAAAGTGTTTTTTCCACACTAATACAAGTGCAAAAGTGGTTTCCTGCATGAACACAAGTGCGAAAAGTGGTTTTTCAACACTAACACAAGTGCGAAAAGTGTTTTTTCAACACTAACACAAGTGCGAAAAGTGGTTTTTCAACACTATCACAAGTGCAAAAAGTGTTTTTTCCACTCTAATACAAGTGCAAAAGTGGGTTCCTGCACCAACACAAGTGCGAAAAGTGGTTTTTCAACACTAACACAGGTGCGAAAAGTGGTTTTTCAACACTAACACAAGTGCGAAAAGTGGTTTTTCCACACTAATACAAGTGCAAAAGTGGTTTCCTGCACCAACACAAGTGCGAAAAGTGGTTTTTCAACACTAACACAAGTGCGAAAAGTCGTTTTTCAACACTATCACAAGTGCAAAAAGTGTTTTTTCCACACTAATACAAGTGCAAAAGTGGTTTCCTGCACCAACACAAGTGCGAAAAGTGGTATTTCAACACTAACACAAGTGCGAAAAGTGGTTTTTCAACACTATCACAAGTGCAAAAAGTGTTTTTTCCACACTAATACAAGTGCAAAAGTGGTTTCCTGCACCAACACAAGTGCGAAAAGTGGTTTTTCAACACTAACACAAGTGCGAAAAGTGGTTTTTCAACACTAACACAAGTGCGAAAAGTGGTTTTTCAACACTAACACAAGTGCGAAAAGTGGTTTTTCCACACTAATACAAGTGCAAAAGTGGTTTCCTGCACCAACACAAGTGCGAAAAGTGGTTTTTCAACACTAACACAAGTGCGAAAAGTGGTTTTTCAACACTATCACAAGTGCGAAAAGTGTTTTTTCCACACTAATACAAGTGCAAAAGTGGTTTCCTGCACCAACACAAGTGCGAAAAGTGGTTTTTCAACACTAACACAAGTGCGAAAAGTGGTTTTTCAACACTAACACAAGTGCGAAAAGTGGTTTTTCAACACTATCACAAGTGCAAAAAGTGTTTTTTCCACACTAATACAAGTGCAAAAGTGGTTTCCTACACCAACACAAGTGCGAAAAGTGGTTTTTCAACACTAACACAAGTGCGAAAAGTGGTTTTTCAACACTAACACAAGCGCGAAAAGTGGTTTTTCAACACTATCACAAGTGAGAAAAGTGTTTTTTCAACACTAACACAAGTGCGAAAAGTGGTTTTTCAACACTAACACAAGTGCGAAAAGTGGTTTTTCAACACTAACACAAGCGTGAAAAGTGGTTTTTCAACACTAACACAAGTGCGAAAAGTGTTTTTTCAACACTAACACAAGTGCGAATAGTGGTTTTTCAACACTATCACAAGTGCAAAAAGTGTTTTTTCCACTCTAATACAAGTGCAAAAGTGGGTTCCTGCACCAACACAAGTGCGAAAAGTGGTTTTTCAACACTAACACAGGTGCGAAAAGTGGTTTTTCAACACTAACACAAGTGCGAAAAGTGGTTTTTCCACACTAATACAAGTGCAAAAGTGGTTTCCTGCACCAACACAAGTGCGAAAAGTGGTTTTTCAACACTAACACAAGTGCGAAAAGTCGTTTTTCAACACTATCACAAGTGCAAAAAGTGTTTTTTCCACACTAATACAAGTGCAAAAGTGGTTTCCTGCACCAACACAAGTGTGTAAAGTGGTATTTCAACACTAACACAAGTGCGAAAAGTGGTTTTTCAACACTATCACAAGTGCAAAAAGTGTTTTTTCCACACTAATACAAGTGCAAAAGTGGTTTCCTGCACCAACACAAGTGCGAAAAGTGGTTTTTCAACACTAACACAAGTGCGAAAAGTGGTTCTTCAACACTAACACAAGTGCGAAAAGTGTTTTTTCCACACTAATACAAGTGCAAAAGTGGTTTCCTGCACCAACACAAGTGCGAAAAGTGGTTTTTCAACACTAACACAAGTGCGAAAAGTGGTTTTTCAACACTAACACAAGTGCGAAAAGTGGTTTTTCAACACTAACACAAGTGCGAAAAGTGGTTTTTCCACACTAATACAAGTGCAAAAGTGGTTTCCTGCACCAACACAAGTGCGAAAAGTGGTTTTTCAACACTAACACAAGTGCGAAAAGTGGTTTTTCAACACTATCACAAGTGCGAAAATTGTTTTTTCCACACTAATACAAGTGCAAAAGTGGTTTCCTGCACCAACACAAGTGCGAAAAGTGGTTTTTCAACACTAACACAAGTGCGAAAAGTGGTTTTTCAACACTAACACAAGTGCGAAAAGTGGTTTTTCAACACTATCACAAGTGCAAAAAGTGTTTTTTCCACACTAATACAAGTGCAAAAGTGGTTTCCTACACCAACACAAGTGCGAAAAGTGGTTTTTCAACACTAACACAAGTGCGAAAAGTGGTTTTTCAACACTAACACAAGCGCGAAAAGTGGTTTTTCAACACTATCACAAGTGCGAAAAGTGTTTTTTCCACACTAATACAAGTGCAAAAGTGGTTTCCTGCACGAACACAAGTGCGAAAAGTGGTTTTTCAACACTAACACAAGTGCGAAAAGTGGTTTTTCAACACTAACACAAGTGCGAAAAGTGGGTTTTCAACACTATCACAAGTGCAAAAAGTGTTTTTTCCACACTAATACAAGTGCAAAAGTGGTGTCCTCCATCAACACAAGTGCGAAAAGTGGTTTTTCAACACTAACACAGGTGTGAAAAGTGGTTTTTCAACACTAACACAAGTGCGAAAAGTGGTTTTTCCACACTAATACAAGTGCAAAAGTGGTTTCCTGCACCAACACAAGTGCGAAAAGTGGTATTTCAACACTAACACAAGTGCGAAAAGTGCTTTTTCAACACTATCACAAGTGCAAAAAGTGTTTTTCCCGCACTAATACAAGTGCAAAAGTGGTTTCCTGCACCAACACAAGTGCGAAAAGTGGTTTTTCAACACTAACACAAGTGCGAAAAGTGGTTTCTCAACACTAACACAAGTGCGAAAGTGGTTTTTCCACACTAATACAAGTGCAAAAGTGGTTTTCTGCACCAACACAAGTGCGAAAAGTGGTTTTTCAACACTAACACAAGTGCGAAAAGTGGTTTTTCAACACTAACACAAGTGCGAAAAGTCGTTTTTCAACACTATCACAAGTGCAAAAAGTGTTTTTTCCACACTAATACAAGTGCAAAAGTGGTTTCCTGCACCAACACAAGTGCGAAAAGTGGTATTTCAACACTAACACAAATGCGAAAAGTGGTTTTTCAACACTATCACAAGTGCAAAAAGTGTTTTTTCCACACTAATACAAGTGCAAAAGTGGTTTCCTGCACCAACACAAGTGCGAAAAGTGGTTTTTCAACACTAACACAAGTGCGAAAAGTGGTTTTTTATCACTAACACAAGTGCGAAAAGTGGTTTTTCAACACTAACACAAGTGCGAAAAGTGGTTTTTCCACACTAATACAAGTGCAAAAGTGGTTTCCTGCACCAACACAAGTGCAAAAAGTGGTTTTTCAACACTAACACAAGTGCGAAAAGTGGTTTTTCAACACTATCACAAGTGCGAAAAGTGTTTTTTCCACACTAATACAAGTGCAAAAGTGGTTTCCTGCACGAACACAAGTGCGAAAAGTGGTTTTTCAACACTAACACAAGTGCGAAAAGTGTTTTTTCAACACTAACACAAGTGCGAAAAGTGGTTTTTCAACACTATCACAAGTGCAAAAAGTGTTTTTTCCACTCTAATACAAGTGCAAAAGTGGGTTCCTGCACCAACACAAGTGCGAAAAGTGGTTTTTCAACACTAACACAGGTGCGAAAAGTGGTTTTTCAACACTAACACAAGTGCGAAAAGTGGTTTTTCCACACTAATACAAGTGCAAAAGTGGTTTCCTGCACCAACACAAGTGCGAAAAGTGGTTTTTCAACACTAACACAAGTGCGAAAAGTCGTTTTTCAACACTATCACAAGTGCAAAAAGTGTTTTTTCCACACTAATACAAGTGCAAAAGTGGTTTCCTGCACCAACACAAGTGCGAAAAGTGGTATTTCAACACTAACACAAGTGCAAAAAGTGGTTTTTCAACACTATCACAAGTGCAAAAAGTGTTTTTTCCACACTAATGCAAGTGCAAAAGTGGTTTCCTGCACCAACACAAGTGCGAAAAGTGGTTTTTCAACACTAACACAAGTGCGAAAAGTGGTTCTTCAACACTAACACAAGTGCGAAAAGTGTTTTTTCCACACTAATACAAGTGCAAAAGTGATTTCCTGCACCAACACAAGTGCGAAAAGTGGTTTTTCAACACTAACACAAGTGCGAAAAGTGGTTTTTCAACACTAACACAAGTGCGAAAAGTGGTTTTTCAACACTAACACAAGTGCGAAAAGTGGTTTTTCCACACTAATACAAGTGCAAAAGTGGTTTCCTGCACCAACACAAGTGCGAAAAGTGGTTTTTCAACACTAACACAAGTGCGAAAAGTGGTTTTTCAACACTAACACAAGTGCGAAAAGTGGTTTTTCAACACTAACACAAGTGCGAAAGTGGTTTCCTGCACTAATACAAGTGCAAAAGTGGTTTCCTGCACCAACACAAGTGCGAAAAGTGGTTTTTCAACACTAACACAAGTGCGAAAAGTGGTTTTTCAACACTATCACAAGTGCAAAAAGTGTTTTTTCCACACTAATACAAGTGCAAAAGTGGTTTCCTGCACCAACACAAGTGCGCAAAGTGGTTTTTCAACACTAACACAAGTGCGAAAAGTGGTTTTTCAACACTAACACAAGTGCGAAAAGTGGTTTTTCAACACTAACACAAGTGCGAAAAGTGGTTTTTCCACACTAATACAAGTGCAAAAGTGGTTTCCTGCACCAACACAAGTGCGAAAAGTGGTTTTTCAACACTAACACAAGTGCGAAAAGTGGTTTTTCAACACTACCACAAGTGCAAAAAGTGTTTTTTCCACACTAATACAAGTGCAAAAGTGGTTTCCTACACCAACACAAGTGCGAAAAGTGGTTTTTCAACACTAACACAAGTGCGAAAAGTGGTTTTTCAACACTAACACAAGCGCGAAAAGTGGTTTTTCAACACTATCACAAGTGCGAAAAGTGTTTTTTCCACACTAATACAAGTGCAAAAGTGGTTTCCTGCACCAACACAAGTGCGAAAAGTGGTTTTTCAACACTAACACAAGTGCGAAAAGTGGTTTTTCAACACTAACACAAGTGCGAAAAGTGGGTTTTAAACACTATCACAAGTGCAAAAAGTGTTTTTTCCACACTAATACAAGTGCAAAAGTGGTGTCCTGCACCAACACAAGTGCGAAAAGTGGTTTTTCAACACTAACACAGGTGTGAAAAGTGGTTTTTCAACACTAACACAAGTGCGAAAAGTGGTTTTTCCACACTAATACAAGTGCAAAAGTGGTTTCCTGCACCAACACAAGTGCGAAAAGTGGTATTTCAACACTAACACAAGTGCGAAAAGTGCTTTTTCAACACTATCACAAGTGCAAAAAGTGTTTTTTCCACACTAATACAAGTGCAAAAGTGGTTTCCTGCACCAACACAAGTGCGAAAAGTGGTTTTTCAACACTAACACAAGTGCGAAAAGTGGTTTTTCAACACTAACACAAGTGCGAAAGTGGTTTTTCCACACTAATACAAGTGCAAAAGTGGTTTCCTGCACCAACACAAGTGCGAAAAGTGGTTTTTCAACACTAACACAAGTGCGAAAAGTGGTTTTTCAACACTAACACAAGTGCGAAAAGTCGTTTTTCAACACTATCACAAGTGCAAAAAGTGTTTTTCCACACTAATACAAGTGCAAAAGTGGTTTCCTGCACCAACACAAGTGCGAAAAGTGGTATTTCAACACTAACACAAGTGCGAAAAGTGGTTTTTCAACACTATCACAAGTGCAAAAAGTGTTTTTTCCACACTAATACAAGTGCAAAAGTGGTTTCCTGCACCAACACAAGTGCGAAAAGTGGTTTTTCAACACTAACACAAGTGCGAAAAGTGGTTTTTTATCACTAACACAAGTGCGAAAAGTGGTTTTTCAACACTAACACAAGTGCGAAAAGTGGTTTTTCCACACTAATACAAGTGCAAAAGTGGTTTCCTGCACCAACACAAGTGCGAAAAGTGGTTTTTCAACACTAACACAAGTGCGAAAAGTGGTTTTTCAACACTATCACAAGTGCGAAAAGTGTTTTTTCCACACTAATACAAGTGCAAAAGTGGTTTCCTGCACGAACACAAGTGCGAAAAGTGGTTTTTCAACACTAATACAAGTGCGAAAAGTGTTTTTTCAACACTAACACAAGTGCGAAAAGTGGTTTTTCAACACTATCACAAGTGCAAAAAGTGTTTTTTCCACTCTAATACAAGTGCAAAAGTGGGTTACTGCACCAACACAAGTGCGAAAAGTGGTTTTTCAACACTAACACAGGTGGAAAAAGTGGTTTTTCAACACTAACACAAGTGCGAAAAGTGGTTTTTCCACACTAATACAAGTGCAAAAGTGGTTTCCTGCACCAACACAAGTGCGAAAAGTGGTTTTTCAACACTAACACAAGTGCGAAAAGTCGTTTTTCAACACTATCACAAGTGCAAAAAGTGTTTTTTCCACACTAATACAAGTGCAAAAGTGGTTTCCTGCACCAACACAAGTGCGAAAAGTGGTATTTCAACACTAACACAAGTGCGAAAAGTGGTTTTTCAACACTATCACAAGTGCAAAAAGTGTTTTTTCCACACTAATACAAGTGCAAAAGTGGTTTCCTGCACCAACACAAGTGCGAAAAGTGGTTTTTCAACACTAACACAAGTGCGAAAAGTGGTTCTTCAACACTAACACAAGTGCGAAAAGTGTTTTTTCCACACTAATACAAGTGCAAAAGTGGTTTCCTGCACCAACACAAGTGTGAAAAGTCGTTTTTCAACACTAACACAAGTGCGAAAAGTGGTTTTTCAACACTAACACAAGTGCGAAAAGTGGTTTTTCAACACTAACACAAGTGCGAAAAGTGGTTTTTCCACACTAATACAAGTGCAAAAGTGGTTTCCTGCACCAACACAAGTGCGAAAAGTGGTTTGTCAACACTAACACAAGTGCGAAAAGTGGTTTTTCAACACTAACACAAGTGCGAAAAGTGGTTTTTCAACACTAACACAAGTGCGAAAGTGGTTTCCTGCACTAATACAAGTGCAAAAGTGGTTTCCTGCACCAACACAAGTGCGAAAAGTGGTTTTTCAACACTAACACAAGTGCGAAAAGTGGTTTTTCAACACTATCACAAGTGCAAAAAGTGTTTTTTCCACACTAATACAAGTGCAAAAGTGGTTTCCTGCACCAACACAAGTGCGCAAAGTGGTTTTTCAACACTAACACAAGTGCGAAAAGTGGTTTTTCAACACTAACACAAGTGCGAAAAGTGGTTTTTCAACACTAACACAAGTGCGAAAAGTGGTTTTTCCACACTAATACAAGTGCAAAAGTGGTTTCCTGCACCAACACAAGTGCGAAAAGTGGTTTTTCAACACTAACACAAGTGCGAAAAGTGGTTTTTCAACACTATCACAAGTGCGAAAAGTGTTTTTTCCACACTAATACAAGTGCAAAAGTGGTTTCCTGCACCAACACAAGTGCGAAAAGTGGTTTTTCAACACTAACACAAGTGCGAAAAGTGGTTTTTCCACACTAATACAAGTGCAAAAGTGGTTTCCTGCACCAACACAAGTGCGAAAAGTGGTTTTTCAACACTAACACAAGTGCGAAAAGTGTTTTTTCAACACTAACACAAGTGCGAAAAGTGGTTTTTCAACACTATCACAAGTGCAAAAAGTGTTTTTTTCCCCTCTAATACAAGTGCAAAAGTGGGTTCCTGCACCAACACA